>NC_067403.1:128330228-128636699 GCF_016432865.1 Antechinus flavipes
TCTATGGATCCTTTCAATTCACACTTTTTCCACATTCAGAAGTTCCGAGGAGGTTTCTTGTATTATTTCTTGTGTTATAGTTTTCAGATTTTTTACTTAGTCTGTTTTCTGGAAAATCCAGAATATTTAGGTTGTCTCAGATCTTGTGTTTGAGATCATTATGCCTTACTTCTATGGAAAGCATGCTTTCTTTTACTATTACTGTATTACTGGGTTTTGTTTTTTTTTTGCTTTTCTTCTTCCAGATTATCCTTCCTTCTATCTACATTTCCGATCAGTTATCCTTTTATTTTTCCTTTTGGTATAACTTGACATTGTAGATTCAAATATTTTCTATTCTGCCAATTATTTCTGTAGTTAGGCTGTATATCTGCTCTCAAAATCTTATTCTCTTAACATCCAGGAATAGCTTGCTGTGCTCTATGCTGTTTTCAAAATTTTCAGTCTTCTGCTTCCTGATTTTCTTTGTTTTTTTTTTTCATTTAATGCATTTATTTCACAGATATTTGAACTTTAAGTAGATCTGGAAGTCATGTTCCTTATGCTGCCATTTTATCTGCCTATATAGAAGATCTTAAGAGTTGTTTCCCCTCTCCTCTAGAGATCTTTGGTAATTTCAGTCTTTTCTTCTCCCTTATTTTTCCCTATTGCTTATTCTTTTTTTCTGGCTCCCTCCCTCTCTCTGAAAGCAATTGCCCTTAGCGATCAGATCTCAAAATGCTTCAACCTCTTCTCTTAAGCTGGGCAATTCATAATTAACCACCCAAGTTTCTATCCCAGGAGACTTTTGAAGAGACAGAAATGACTGGATGCTGGGCTTTTTCCTGAATTTACCAGAATACCATGTATCCCTCTCTCACATGTATCTTTCTCCATTCCCTCTGATCTTCAATTCTCTGGCCATGTAGCATATTTTATTGCAGCCTGAGTATATTTTTGTTTAGAATTAGTTTATCTACAGCACTGGGAGATGGGGTCAGTGTTTAGTACTGGGAACTATTTAAAAGCCCAGAGATGGGGGCAACTTTTTTTGTTTCTCTGTTGGGCACTAGGAAGAAAGAGAGATAATTAATGTATGGAGCTGAATTCTATTGCAAGCCTGTAGGTCAGTTTGTGTAATCTTACTAGTAAGTGGGTGGTAAGGAAGAATTTGTTGAGTGAGCACTAGGCATTAATTTTTACTTTGTTTAAAAGGTTCTTGTAATAGTCCATGGAGACAGCTAAAATTCCTTTATCTGGTATACATTTTCTGTTGTGGAGAGGAATGAGAGGTCATGAAAATTACAGAAAATGACTAGTCTCCATCACATGACCCAGAGGTCACAATTTTATTTTTAAATATAGGCATAGTCCTTTAAAAAAGATAGTACCAAAATTGATCTGTTTATTTTACCTTCTGAACTTTTTTCTTCTGTACATCTTTTTTTTTTTTTTTGCATCACTGCCACTACCCACTTATCCTATCTCACTTTCACATAAAATAATCCTTTTTTTGTAACACATAATTATAGTCAAGCAAAACAATTGATCACATTGACTGTATCTGAAAATGCATCTCATTTTGTATTCTAATCCATTACTTGTTTGTCAACAGAGATTTGGGAAGCAAATTTCATTCTCAATCTTCTAATGTTATGATTGATTATTGCTTCAATAAGAGTGTGAAGTCTTTCTGTTTCTTTCTTTCTTTCTTTTTTTTCTCTGAGGCAATTGGGATTAAGTGACTTGCTCAGGATCACACAGCTAGGAAGTGTTAAGTGTCTGAGACCAGATTTGAACTTAGGCTCTCCTGAATTCAGGGCTGGTGCTCTATCTACTGTGCTACATAGTTGCCCCAGAGTGTGAAGTCTTTCAAAACTATTTTAGGTAAATCATTCTCCTGTCTTACACATTTCATTCTGTATCAATTCAGACAAATCTTTTCAAATTTCTCTGAAAAAAAAAAAAAAAAAAGGAATCTCCCCAGTGGGTTGGAGGCTTAATATTTCTTGAGTATCATCACAATATTCAGGGTATATCATTCCTTCTCCATGTTATATGACTAATTCATTTTTCTGGTCACACATGTTTTTTACACCATTTTTCATGAATAAGTCACTATAGAACATATGATACAGTTTACTATGCTCTCTATGTATCTATCAATTAATTGCTTTCTGAGTCACCTACAATTTTGATTCCTTGGAGGTAATAGTTTTAAATTCTACATTTGAGAATGGGATCCCCACTCAATTAACTCCAATGGTTCCCTTTATCACCAGGATCAAATATAAAGCTCAGTTTGACATAATAAAAAAAAAAAATAGTTAAGGCTTTATGTAATACTTTCCAAAGCACTTTACCTGTGTTGTTTCTTTTGATATTACAATACAAGCTGATTTCTTCCTAACTTTTTCATCTTATCCCCATTTAGACTACTCATTGTTATTTGCACATGACAATACACCTCTTAACTCCATGCCTTTGCACTGGCTATTGCCCATCCTTGGGATGTTTTCCCCTTTTCACCTCAGCCTCTTAGTTTCTCTGTTTTTTTTTTTTTTTTTTTTTTTCAATACTCAAAGCTCACCTTCTGCAAGAGACCTTTCATAGTCCTGTCAAATCCTAATGAGTTCCTCTCTGGTGTTACTTTCTATGTTATGTATATATATTTATATATATTGTTTAACAAATGCCTATTTATTGACTATTCCATGACTCATAATATAACATCATTGGGAAAATATTGGTATTTAAAAGTACGGCTTTTACTGCTGATAAAAGTTTGGCATCTTTAAAAGCACTTTCTAATTTCCTAGGGTAATATATATATATGTATATATACATATGTGTGTGTGTGTGTGTGTGTGTATACCTATATATGTCAGACAGACTTTCTCAATAAACTGTCTATACAACTCTAAAATTATGATTCTTTAAATCGCATTTTGTAATTTGGGTAACATACTTTTTTCTTGCAGGATAGACAATATCTTTTGATTAAGTTTATATTGTACTGAAGTGATTTTGTAATATTCTGAGGCTCACAGTACTAGTCCAATGTTTGTCTTTGAGTAAGACTACTTAGACTTTAAAGAACCTGGATGATGCTGGATGATGCCCATTTAGGTAAGCATATATTGCTCCCTATTTTATATCTTTCTTGATATCAATAATCATCGAAATATTGAACAGCTATTTCTGTGCTGAAATTAGTCATAGACTCCTATCCTTCCTTCCTTCCCTCTCTTTGTCCACATAGGGTATCATACTCTTACCTGCTCTTAAAACCTTTTTCTTTTTGGATCTCTGAACCCTCCCAAAATATCTTGGGGTTTATTAGCAAGATTTCTTTTTTAAGGCCTATGCCTTAAACCAAAACCACTCAGATTTTCATTGATTGTCCACCAATAGGTCCCAGGCCAAGCCCCATTTGGTCATTGTTTGGTCATTGATTGACTCAGATTGAATATAAAGAGCAATTATTTCAATATTTATTTATTTATTTGTTTGTTTATATTTTTTTGACTAGATGAAAGAGGCCATTTTTTGCCCCATTTCTTTCATAGCCTGTCACTAAGTGGACATTGTCTCAGTAAAACTGAAACCTATTAAAGTCTTTAGCTTTAAAAGGCTAAGGTCTCCCATTGTATGCAGAACCATCTCTATTTAGTCTTCCTGATCTACATCCGGCCACAAGACTTAGATGGCTCTGGAGGGGAAAGTAAGACAAATGACCTTGCACAGCCTTCCCTCACTTAAATCCATGTCATGGCATCACCTCCTTAATGTCATGGTGTTCTTCGAGAACAAATAACAAACAACAACATTTATGACTTGAAGCCATATTTGAGAGATACCTTGCCTGAATAAAACTTTTAATACTGTGCTTTTCCTAATAAACCAAGTCCTTTGAAACCAACAAACACAACAGGATCATTAAAAATTCATTAAACTTTATAGTCAATTGTAAGATTGCGAAAATTGTTCTGCCATAGAAAATCACCTGTGAAATGAGTATTAGCCTGTAGCTATTGTCTAGGTAAGGAAAAGAAATGTCCACTAACAATTCTCATAGGATAATATGTTAAAACTGGCCCAGGAAATATCTCTTATAATGATCTGTAATATGAAATGTTCTAATTTGTACACTCAGGTTTAGATAGATATTAACTTATTGTTTGCTGAGGCTAGTTATAATGACCTGTATCGCCTTAGTCAAAACTTTGCCTCATAAAGTAAAATATTTGTGAAGTACTTTGAAAAACAAAGTACAATATATTATTATTATTGTTATTATTTATGATTGCAAAAGAAGAATACTTGGAATAGAAATTGCATGACTGCATATACTTTCATGGTTGTCTATTATTATTAATTATGTTTATTAATTTAATACTTATTAGTGCTAATGTTTACAATCATATCTACATTATATAAATATGATATATAAATACATTATTATTATTATTGATTGATTTTCTCTATTCTTCTAAATTCCTTAAAGTTAGTACCAAAAAAGGCAAAGTTGAAGTGCAGCAATATAAACTAGCAGACCAGTTTCCCCACAACATCCAAAATATTTTGAAATCAATAAAGATTTGAAATATCAATATTGAATTTAGATTTTTTAAAAATCCTTTTATTGGACCACTTTGTATCAGTTAAAATGAATGATGTATTCCTTTCTTTGCCAAAGAATTTTCTTTTCTTTATTAGCCAAGACTGGAAAATTAGATGGAAAAGTACATGAGCTATTTTTCCTTTCCCATCTATATTGCTCAGGATTTTTTTTTATACTAGCACAGATGGCATAATATATATATTTTCTGAAAAATTAAAAATTAAGATAATATTGTTTGAAGGTAGCCATCCTGTTGTTAAATCCATCATCATTTCAAGCAGGAGAGAGATTTATATGAGAAAGGGTTTCACTGCACAATAAAGAAATCCTGATCAAATTAAAGTTTAGCTAAAAGTATTATCATATATATGAAAGGGTGATCATGGCAAAAAAAAAATTAGTTGTATGTGTGAGAGTGTGTGTGTGTGTGTGTGTGTGTGTGTGTGTGGTTATGCTTGCCCCAAAGAAAAGAACCAGGAACAATAAGTATAAGTTTTAACATGTTAAACTGAGGTTGGATATAAAGAAAAATCTACATAACAATAAGAACTGTATACCTGTCAAATGGATTGCCTCTTGAGATAGCAAGTTCTTCTTCCATTTCAGGGTGAGAAGCCTAGGCTGAAAGGTCAGCTTCTGGGAATGTTTGTAGAGATTTTTCCTTAGCTATGGATTAGACTAAATGGTCTCTGTCAGCCCTTCTGAATCTGAAAATTTCTAATTGCTTGGTACTTAGGGTTAAAATATTTGATTAATTTCAAAAAGAAAAGGGAAAAGAAAAAAGAAGAAATTTTACCTTCACTATGGTCCAGTGCAATTGTCTGCTCTATTTCTGCATAAGTACGACTAGTTCGTTCTTGGAGAGGTTCCATGATGCAAGTTTCCATTAGATGAACAATATCCATCCGATTGATCTTAGTTAGACACTCAGTGAGGCTTTTGTCTGTTGAATTAGAGAATGAATCTTTACTATAATTAAACTTTGGTTGATGATTCAATCCTTCCTTAAATTAAATCTTCCTTAATCCAATGCCTGCTTATGGTCACATAGAGATACACATATGTTTAAAGCAATGAACGGGTCTAGTGTCATTATATATTATAATAATAGGTATGGAAAATACATCAAAAGCAATTCATTCATTAAGTACTTACTGGATATAATAGAGCTTACCATATCAAAAAGTACTAGATAAAGAAGTAGTGCACAAACCAATATGTGGTAAATATAATGGGAACATAATTCTAGGAGAATGTAAAATAAAGGAAAGATAAATATGGAATGGCATTAATCAAGAAAGGCTTCCAGGAAGAAAGCTAGGTCTTCAAGGAAATTACAGGACTCAGATTATCAGAAAAAAGGGAAAGTTTTAATGTTTTATATCACTAAAGGATTTAGATGTGGGATTCAAGAACAAATTTTTATAAACATAAATTAAACATTACAAATCCTATTCACTGATAAAGTAATAGAGTGATAAAGAATTTACTTGCTAGTCCTTTTAAAATTTAATGGAAAGTGACAACCAAAGAGGTACCCCACTACTGTAGAAGTATCACTCTACTTAATACTACTACTGAAAAATGATCAGGTTCCATTTTGATAATGCCATTATTTTCTCCATGAACATTATATTAAAATAGCTGGAAGTTTATTAAATGCAAATCTGACATAAGGTATTTTATTTTGTATGTTATTTTGCATATTGTTTACCTGTAGCATGTTTACCATCTCTTTCAAGCCAGTATTTCAGTAATGCATGACTCTGATCCTGTAGAGAATTAGGGTTTTCAATTCGGATTTGGTGAATTTGTTCTTCTGTGAAATCCAGTTCTCTTGCTAATTCTAAGAAGGAGAATACCAATTTGTTAATATTTTCCCTCCTATTTATCCCAAGGTTTAAGTCACAGAAAAGATTTACAATGGATATCAATTAGTATATAATTCTTCTCTGTCTTAATGACTTATATGTAAGCCATTACTATTTTATTTCTGCTCATTAGCAAAGAGCCACTGTTTTTCACTGGGTATTATTTTCCTCCAAGGCTGATGAATTTCATTCAATTCACTACCAGAGAAAAGAAAACTTTCATGAAGCAATTAACAATGGCATCAGTATATAATCAAGTTGTATGTATCATGTTAAAGAAGACCTTCCTCTATATATCTATAGTCTTATCTTGTATAATTCATTGTGGAGAAATACTTAATGAAAATTAAATGGCCATCTTGAAAAGCTCTTTCAATAATGGCCTCTGAATTAAACCTTCTATGATTTTGTAAGAAAAAATATAGGAGATTTATGATGCTTCAAATTCAATTATCCTCAAGTAGACAGAAGGTCTATGAGGTCTTTCTTTCACAGTGAATCCAACTGAATAATTGTATGACCAATTGCTTGAGGCTCTCAACCAATTTCTGTGTATCTAGAAATGTCCCTTTGAATGTTGTTCAAATCTGTATTCTTTAATCCAATGCCTGCTTATGGTCACATAGAGACACACATATGTTTAAAGCAATGAACGGGTCTAGTGTCATTATATATTATAATAATAGGTATGGAAAATACATTAAAAACTTTATCCTAGAAAAGAATCAATAAAGATCACTGAGTCGGAACTGGGAAGGTATCTTAAAGGTCATCTGGTCTGATTATGACATTTTATAGGAAATTGAGATTGAAGAGATTGATTGTCCAGGATCATATAACTACTAAGTACTCAAGATAGGATTAGAATGGGTCTAGAATCCTTATGCTTTATCTATTATGCTACACTGGACTTAGGAGACATAAGAACTGGTTCTGATATTAATTTCATGATAGTAGGCTAGTCCTATAATTTTTAGCCTTATTTTTCTTATCCATAAATTGGAATAAAATGAAAAAAATTTTACCATATAGGATTGCCATAAGAAAAGTTCTTTGTAAACTTTAAAGAACATGTAAAGTACATGTGAATTATTATTATTACCTCAATGCACTAAATGGTACCATTTAATGTGGCTATCAGTGATAATCAGATATAAGTCTGAATTTAAGGGAAAAAAAGTCTTTGAATTGTTTTAAAAAGGGAAGAGTAATATTCTATACTGATTGTCTCAATGTAGCATTTTATATAAATAACAAGGATTGAACATAAAGAAAAGCCTACTTGAAATGATTTCAATTAAAGTAGACTATATACTTCTTATAATAGCTCTTGTAATCTTTGTAATTTGCCTTGTTGAAGATGTTTAAAAATTAGAAACTTTTTATTTTATTTTAACATTTGTCTGAGTCACATGTTGGCTTCCTTTACTTATACTTCCATTGCTAGACATGGAGCTTGGCACAAAGTGGGTGCTTAGCATACAAACTAGGGATTTGTCATTAGAAAAAACCAGATCATTCTGATTTTACCTGTCCAACTAAAGCCAAGATGATCAGCAATATGAGCCAACCTTTCTTCAATATGCTCTTGGTCATTCTGCAGATCTAGAGAAGGTAAAACAAACAAACAAAAACAAAAAACAAAAAACAGCCACAGGTTGTCTATGATACAGTGAGAGAAAATGATAATACTGAGACATCACAAGTAAGAAAATTATTTTCCTAATATAATGCTACAAGGTTATTGTTATATTGAGAATCATATTTAGTCACCTCTTGACTAAATTCTTTGGGAAAAAGACAATGTATCTAAAAGGAATTTCTGAAAATAGCTGCTTTCATAGCTCTTTTATCCTAAAATAATGAGTATTGTTAATAAACTATTCTTAGGTTAAATGATATTAATGTACAACTTTTAAATGACCTGAAAGCATGTCTACCTAAAGGGGAACACCTTACTTTCTTTTTTCTTATAAGGTCCACAATTGATCAACATCAGAACAGAGTGGGAGTTGGGAGGACCTAGTAATATCTTATACCAGTAATCTTGAAAATGAATTTTTATTCATCTCCTTTGAGCAATCTTGAGCTTCATTTGATCATCAGTGATGTAATGAATTAAAAAGCACTTTGCAAATCTCAAAGGGATGTGAACTGATATTTCTGCCAAGTTATGCACTTAGAATATGACAGAACCTCAAAGTGATACGTGTATGAAATGGTTGTTAATTTACTCTTCAAGGGTGGTAGTTGGGCCCCTGAAATACTGCAAGCTGCCATATCATTCCGACAACCTGATATTTGCCAATTCACTGCTTCACTATTAGAGGCCAATATTTACCAAAAAATATAATAAAATTTCCTTTCAAGCACAATTATTGCTCCAATCCCCATCAAGGAGTTCAAATTATGAATTTCTTTTCTCTTGTGAATTTCAAATCATTTTAGGATTATTTTTTCTGCTTTAATAAATGATCTTACAAAATTCCTATAGAGGCTAATTGTAAGAATAATCAAGTTCTTGGAAGATATATCCACTACATATAGCAAACTATTTTTCCCTTTCACATTTTGATTCTATTTTGCTGGGTGATCCCTCCTTGGTCAACTTGAGTCTTCCTAAGTTTGAGTTTTTCTCTCCTTAAAATATGTTTTTGTATCCATTTCTATTATATTCCCATTTATCTACTACATATATGAAAAGCATGTGAGGTTTTATTTTTCTTTTACCTTTTCTTTGTTTGCTTAAAGAGTCTAGCAGTGGTAACCAACCTTTCTGTATCAAAAACAGATCCACAAGAACTGGAATTTCATGATATGTGAAATCTTCTTGAACAAATTGCTTCCTAATAATTACAAAATTGCAGGTACAAATGATTTCAGAGTGCATAAGAGTGAGAATTTTTCTAAAAAGCACCTTTAGACTGCAAAATAAAATTGATTTGATTGTTTCTCCATCAGCAACATTGCTTAAATGTATGGCCAGGGAATAATACTTCAGAAAAAGCAAAACTCAAAATTTGCATGGCCTGAAGTAAATAGTAGCTACACTAAAGGCAAACTAAACATTGCCCAGTTGTTCATAAATGTGAACGTTTTTATAAGCATTCTCATTATGCAATCTTGAGATTGTTTTTATGGACAACTAAAGTCTACAGAGAAAGCACAAAACACAAAGAGCTTACACAGCAAGCAAGCACATTAACCACCACAGAAAGCTTAAAGAAATGAGACACAAATCACCAAAGGAAAAGCAAAAAAACCAAAACAAAACAAAACAAAAAAAAAAACTGTATACACACACACACACACACACACACACACACACACACACACCACATACACCACACACACACACACACACACACACACACACACACACACACACAGTTCATGACATGCGTAGCACAGGGAATCCCAGTGGCTGACAAATACCTTCAGCATGGTCATGGCCATTGTCATCAGGAATGCGCTCAATCAGAGTCTCAATGGACTCATCCCAAATGGGCCTGGTATCAAAGATGTCCTCTCGCACTGACTGCTCCATCTCAACAGGTAGCACATTTTCAATTACAGAAACTTCCAGGGCACTGCTACTTTCATCATCTGACATTAATTCTTGCTCCCTCTCTGACTGGGTAAGCTTATCTACTAACTTGGAAGCTTCATCACTAATCTCCTCAAAGAACTCTATGGAATTTTTGTAAAGGTCAAAAAAGTGTTCCTTACTGTCTTTTGTGGGGCTAATGGTCCTGCAGGATGAAGAGGTATTTCTATTTTTAACTGGCAACCTTGAGGAAAATGTCTTTGGTTGTAGAGTTCCCTCATCTGTTTTTAACTGGAGTTCCCCTGCACTCTCTCTGGTCTCTGATTCTACCTCAACATAATTTCTAGCTTTCACTGGATGTTTGGTCTTTGAGTCCCAAGAGCTAGCATCAGATTCAGATTTACTTAGATCATCATGTCCTTTATTTATTGGCTCTGAGGGCTGAAGAGTCACTGTCTGCTGGTCAGATGTCTCTGTGTATGTAAACTGCTGCTCAACTCTTTGGAAGGAAGCTTTGATGGGGATTTTAGACTTTGGTTTTGCTTCATCATTCCTACTTTCATCATTTGGACTGAATGGAGAATCCTCAGAAAGAGAAACCTCACATTCTATGGATGGTAATTCTGAGGATGAAGCTGGTAAAGTCCGGACAGGAATTCTGGACTTGCTTTCAGCAGAAGGCACATTCTCTGTGGCTCCAGTGGGTATTTCAATTACAGATTTCTGATCCTCAGGAGAAGAATCTGGGGAATTATCCTCTCGTTCAAAATAAACAGACCTTATGACAGTAGGAAAATCTAACTGAGCTTCTGTAATAGGTTCAGGAGAGTCAGAACAAGATATCTGAGCTATGCTGCACACACTGGCCATATCACCAGTTTCCTGAGGGGAGAAAGTCTCAGTGTCTGCAGTGTCTGTGGAAATAACTTCTTTTGTGGTTGATTGAAAGGAAGTTGAAATTCCCACTTTCACTGGAATTCCTGATGTATGGTTAGCTTTGGTAACTCCATCATCTGTAGAAGCTTTTTCATCTACTTTCTCACTCAAGTCTTCTGTTGACAAATCTGTATCTTCAGAATCTATCACTGACTCTGGTAATCTCTCCAACTGAGAGGGCTCCACTTTTATCATTCCTTCTTTTATGTCTTTGGATACAGTCTCCTGGCTGGCTTGCCCAATTTGGAAAAAATGAAAACTTTCATCTGCATAGGTTCGTTTGGTCATGTCAATGGCACCACTTCTGGTCATCTCAAACAGCTTTCCTTCTTGGAAGAGAAAGGGATTTTGTTCACTTGTAGGCGTCCCCTCTTCTGTTGGTGTTCTAGCAGGTGTGGTATCAGGTGTTGTACCCTGTGACTGCCTATCTACCATCAATCCAAAAATTTTCTGTTCTTCTTCTTTCACTCGAGCCTCGAATGCTTCATCATCTTCCCGTATTTCACTCCATGAATCAGAATCCACATCAGTTTTGGTGATGATGACCTTACTTCTATGCTCACTAGGAGATGCAGGTGTTCCTAAGGATGAAGCAGTGTCACCTGTTTGCAGGGAATTTTCTTGTTTTGATTCTATTTCCATATATTGGTCTTCAAAAAGTGACATTTCCCTTGAAACAGATTCACTAAGGGAACTTTCCATTATTGTATCATCAATAGATGATTTTATGTTAATAGAATGAGCTTCAGTGGAAAGCAAGTCTTCTGTTTGTCTAGTAATTGTTTTGATATTACTTTGTTCACTAGAAAAAAAGTATTGGGAAGGAACATTTTCATAAGGGCTTGTGATGTGTAGATCTATACATTCATCAGTATTAGCTGCATCAGTTACAGGAACGCTTATGGACAATTTGTCTGTTTCAATAGCAATAGATAGGTCTTCAGTAAGAATGTTCTTGGGAGAGCTCTCAAAACTGTGATCACTTTTTGCAATATCTAACTCTACAGCTGAGGATGTGATGGAAATATCTTTATCTAGTTCCGTTTTATCAGTTGTTGAGCAATGGGAAACTGGGAACAAGAACTGAGATTTTTCTTCACAGGAACAATCTACTTTGACAGATTTGATTTTGGAAATATCAAGATTTAACTTTTCTCCTGCTATATCTTTTTCCTGAATATCTTGCTGATGTAATGATTTTTTATGGGCTACTGATTTCTCTTCAAAATCATCACCAGTGGAAGTTTGGATATCTGGATGGAATGAAATGGCTGGCTCATTAGGACTGCAGGGTTCACATCCATGTCCAGTACAAGTCTCTGCTTTGACAGTTTCTATCTCCTTGCTTGGATCAAACTGCAGATTCTCTGATTCTTCAACAGAAATGGTGTGTTTTTCCTCAGGTGAAGGAGATTCAGAATCTTTGTCCATTGTTGGCTTTGCTGATTCTTGCTGGGTCTCTTCTTCTATTTTGAAAGTATATTGTTTAGAAACAATGGGCTGGAACCCTTCTTCAGGGCTGGAATTGGAGTCAATGTCAGATGGAAGTGGAGAAGGAGGCTGTACTCGGATGACTGGCTCTGGTAGGAGATCCGAGACAATACCCTTTTTCAGTTGGGTCAACTCAGGCTCACTCTCTGATGATGAAGATGTCTTCCTGCTTTCAGATGTCACAACTGCGATATCTGGAATGTCTCCTTTCCTTTCCTCACTTGCCATAGATTTTTTTACTTCTGTTGAAACTGTATTGTCACCCTCTAGCTCAGAGATCATAGAGGATTCTTCTTGTTTACATTCCTTTTTGCAGTCCCTCTTTTGTCTGGCTTCCTGTTCAAGTTCGTCAAACATTTTTATCTTGGTTACCATTTTAAACATTTCCTCTTCAGGCGTGAATCTCTTCTTTTCTCCATTTTCAGAATCATCCTCTTCTTTACATTCAGGGATTACTGCTGGTTTAGGTGCATCAGCATCAGTTGCTTTGGGGGTGATTTCATAACTAATCTCTTCTGAGCTGGGGGTATCAGGAGAAAGAGGACTCTTCCCAGAACTCTCCATTAAAGAAGTTTGTTCCAAGCTGTCATCCTCAGCGCTACCATCAGGGTCACGGAGAAACCTCGAACGCACAGAAGCTAGTTCTGTGAAAACTTCAGCTTTGGTGGAGGATGCAGGAAGTGGAACATGACCTATGAAAATTCCAGTCTTCATCTTTGGCTCAACAGGACTGCTTTCAAGGGAGTCACGGCAAGGCGATTCCTTCAAAGGACTTGGCTCTAAAGAATCCGGGGTTTTATGGGAGGAGTTGTCTTCTAGGACTGGACTTGCTTCCAAAGAGTCTTTGTGACTGACTGCCAATGATTCATCAGCTACAGGGCTGAGGACTTCACTATCATGGCTGGGAAGGGAAAGTTCTAGTCCCTGGGGACTTCTAACACTTCCATAGTGCTCAGATTCTGTCTCTTTACCTTTTTTTACAGAAGTGTCCACATTTTCACCTTTCTGTATGGAAGTGTCAGAAACTTCTGGAGCTTTTGTCTGATCTGTGTCTTCAATGGTGATTGATTCTTTGTCCTCATCACCAGTTTGTGTCAGGGAGGTTAAGCTATCAAGCATCAGCTGACTTTCAGTACTGGCTTCTTTGGCAAGTGCTTTTGATGCTTCCTTGGATAGTTTTGTACTACAGCTACTGGTGCTCATGCAACCAACTTCTTGCCTGTGGCATATATCTCTGGAACAGTCTCCATCAACCTCTTTTGAAAGACACTCAATAGTAGGCTTTATAGTCTCATTAACTACAGCAAATGGCTTTTCAGAAACACAGGTAATGTCTTTGATTATGGAGTGATGTTTTGCTGAAGAAGTTTCAGTTGTCCCATCTACCACAGTAGTTTCCTTTGTTTCCCCAATTTGCTCGTCTGTTTTCTTTGTTGAGAAAGAAAGGCTTTCGGGGCTTGTCTCGGGAGTCTCTGCAAGTCCTTCATGTTTATAGCTTTCCTCTGAACTAACTTGAGGTGGTGTCCCTTCCATGAGACTTCCACATGGAGAAGCAGCTACTCCTTCATGTTTAAGGTTTTCACAGCTATTATCTAAGGCATTGCTTTCTAATGTTAGCTCTGGCAAAAACCCATCCTTCATGTAATCAGATGGAAAAGTGGCATTGAATGGACTTGTCAGCACTTTGTCTAAGTGGATCTGTGCCTTTTCTGTGTTTTTATATTGTCGAAACTGTTGATATTTGTCATTATCTTCTAGCTCTTCCTTTATGACCTCAGAAAAGTCAGTTGAGGTTTTTCTGTCTGGGCTGATTTGGAGATCAAGGTCTCCTAAGTCATCAAGTCCCTTTTCCTTTGTAAAGGAACTCTCTGTCATGCTTTCTTCTTGAAGCACTGAGTGAGTTGGTTCAGTTATTGTTAGACCCAAAGCATTCTCTTTTACATCAACTATATCCTCTCTCTTAATGGCTCCAGAGACTCGAGCTCCTCTCTTAGAATCAAAAGGTGGTATTGCTTGAAATTTCTGGCCTCGTTTGATTGTTTGACTTTCTGATTTCAGGGAACTTTCTTTCTGTGTTAGTGGCTGCCCCCTTTCTTTTTCTACCCGGATTTTTCCTTTTTCTGGTGGTGATTTTTGTTTTGAAGATTTGTGCTCAAATAATCCAGCTTTATGTTTAGATGGGTCCTGACCTGACTGGAAGGCTTTCATTAATTCTCGAACTGACATTGTCTCTTCAAGTCTTTCTGTTCTTGATGATGGTGATATAGGCAGGTGCTTGTCTGCTTTTGAGGAGGGTGATACAGGCAGGTGCTTGTCTGCTTTTGAGGAGGGTGATACAGGCAGGTGCTTGTCTGCTTTTGAGGAGGGTGATACAGGCAGGTGCTTGTCTGCTTTTGAGGAGGGTGATACAGGCAGGTGCTTCTCTGCTTTTGAGGAGGGTGATACAGGCAGGTGCTTCTCTGCTTTTGAGGAGGGTGATATAGGTGGATGCTTCTCTGCTTTTGAGGAGGGTGATACGGAGGGGTGCTTCTCTGCTTTTGAGGAGGGTGATATGGGTGGGTGCTTCTCTGCTTTTGAGGAGAGTGATGCAGGTGAGTGTTTCTCTGTTCTTGAGGATGGTGATACAGGTAGGTGCTTTTCTGTTTTTGAGGATGATGAAGTAGAAGGATGTCTTTCTGTTTTCCCAGAGGGTGATATGGGTAGGTGTTTCTCTGTTTTCCCAGAAAGTGATGCAGATGAGTGTTTCTCTGTTTTCCCAGAAGGTGACATAGGTGGACGTCTCTCTGTTTTACTGGAAGGTGATATAGATGGGTGTTTCTCTGTTTTCCCAGAGGATAACAAAGGGGCAGGCCTTTCACTTCTGGATGAGGATGATATAGGTGATTGTTTCTCTGTTTTTATTAAACCTGAAACAGGAGGATGTCTGTCTGTCTTCGTGAAGGGTGAAACAGGTGGCTGTCTTTCTGTTTTAGCTGAGGATGACACAGGTAGATGTGACCTGTGAATTGTCTTTTTAGGGAGCTCCTGAGTCATACTCTCTTTGCCTTTCACTCTGACAGGTAATTTGCTGCGGCCTTTCTGTTCATCCTCTACTCGTTTCTGTAGTGCCTTTACTTTGTCTTTTATCGAGCCAATAGGGGTTTCTTCTATTACTGGAGACACAGCTCTTATACTGTGTCCAACTTCAATTGCTAAGCCTGGTTCCTCATCTAATGACTCCTCTGAGCTACATTTTTTAAGATCAGTTGTTCCTTCACTAGTTTGTAAGCTTTCTTCTTTTTGCTTTTGCTTTTCTTTTAATTTCTTCCTCACTGGCTTCTTTATCCCCACGGCTGGTCTGTGTGGTTCTTGTGTATTCTGTTTCTCATTTTGTCTCTCCTTTTCTGAATTCCTGCTAATAACAGTAGCCTCAGATTTCTTTCCTACTGAATCTTGGCCTGTCTGTGGCCTCATTTCATGAAGACTACCAAAGGAATTTAGATCATCAGTGAGATACTTCACAATCCCAGTTGGGTCTTTTTTAACTTCTTCTCTTTTCCCTGTTTCTATTCTAACCTCTATACATGGAGATTCAGTAATTTCTAAGGGAGCCTTTTGCTTAGCCTCCTCAATTTCCTCATCACTGACAATAACCCACTCTTCTTCTACTAACTCTGTCCCTGACTGAGACTTCTGATTTAACCGTTCTTCTCTGGTGCATGTTCCACTTCTCAAAATTTCATTCACTTTCTCTAAGTCCTCTTTAACTCTTTCAACAATTTCAAAGGGCTCGCCTGGCTCTTCATCAGCTGCTTTCACCAACTCCTTCACCTTAATAGAGCCTGTCTTATCTGAGGCATCTGTTGTCAAGATAGCTGTCATCTTGATCAAATCTTGCTTCATCTCAGAAACTTCAGAGAGCAAGTCTGGGCTTGCTAGGACAGGAACTTCATTAACGAGGTGGCTTTTCACGACAGATGTTTCTGTAGATTCTGTTTCATCATCTTTGACGTGAACAAAAAAACATTGAAAGTAAAATGGAAATCAAAAAAGATATTGGAAAATGTAATCAGGACTGAAACAACACAAAGGTTTTGGCTGCAGTGGTAGGAAGATCAACAAAATGAGCTGGGGATGGTGGATCCATAAGGCTTCAGGATACAAGAGCAAAGCAAAGCTAACAGAAAACAAAACTGAAAAGGAAAAATGAGCAGGAAATAACTTGCTTAATTTTCTCATCTTAGCAACCCACACATACAACATCAAAGCTATATAATAGACAAAATCAACAAGACATTTAAAAAAGCGACAAATCAAAACAATGAAAAAAACACAGTGAAATTACACAGAGGTATCTCAAGATTGTTCAGATGTTACAGATCAATGTTCAAATAAAAAATAAGGAGAAAAAAAAAAGTGGTGGTGAGTGGAAGCATATGAATTGCCAGAAAGTTGATTTCCTCTAAGAGAAAGCCAGTGGTAGCAAACTGTCAGAATCTGTAAATGTGTTTACATATTTAAAAGCCCAAAACAAAGAATTCTTCTAGAGTTGTGTGTGTTCAATTCTGTTAAGTGCAACATATTAGCTATATTATGTACATAAATCTGAGTCAGCTGCAAACCCGGCATTTCATCTAAGGGAAACTCACACCTAACAATGAAACAATGTCATGTTGAGAGGTACCAGCCTTTCCTTGGAGCAACCTCTTTTTTTAAGACAAATAATGAACAGATCAAAGGAAGAAAAAGAAGGGGAAAAACAAGAATAATTATGAATCAACATATATAAGGTGAAAGGTAATGGATGGCAATCCCAAACTCAAGAGACATTCACACTAGACACACACACACTTGTTTATGTAAGCCAAGTTATTTCCATGCAAAGCAAAGATGTGGCAAAATTGCTGGGAATGTAGCCTTATTTAAAAGTACTGACAGGAAAATGGTTATAAATAAGAGAAGTTGGTTAAGGAAAAAAAATACCATGGTGAAGCATATTTATTTCCCTACAAACCAATATGCAAAATACTGGATGTAGGAAGCTTATGGCAAATAAATGTGTAATCATACAAACCAATGATGGCTAAGAAATTTTGAAAATTAACCTCCAGTTAAACTGACAGAGGAGTTTCTAAGTGGAAATGTTTTGAAATCATATAATGAGAGCATAGTTTGGTAACTTATATTTTGAGTTTATCAAGAGTATACTTTCTTATTTTAAAAATATATCATTGGCAGATGTTTTCCTATATTCAAAACTAAAAACCATAGTATACTAAATCATTTAAGGAAAATTCCTTTTGTTCCAACAACAGAAGAACTGTCTCCAATAAGCAAAGGGAAGCAGTTTAATATAGTGGAAGAAGTGCAATACTTGAGCTGAAATTACTTTACAGAGATTTAATACATGTACTAGTTGCAAAGTAATTGATCGCTATAAGCCTCGGTTTTCTTATTCGCAAAATGGGGGAAATAATACCACCTACTTCATAGGGTTGTGAGATAAAATGAGATGAAGTAGGACTATTGTAAAGTCCTTTGAAAAATTTAAGGCACTAAATAAATGGGAACTCTCCTCTTTGTTGAGATTACAATTTTTCTGCATTAAGGAAAGGCTCTCTTTTACATGTTAATTTTAGAAGAGGACGTAGGGAAATGAGATAAAATATCTAACAGAATCAGAGAGAACAGTGTAGTTTATTCCAGCAAAAAGATCTTCTCCTTGGGAAATTCACATTTTAAAAAATCCATTTGTGCTTTCTTTGGAATTGGGAAGACCTAAGCAAATCCCCTAATCTCTATATGTTTCAGTTTCCTCATCTGTAAAATGGAGATGATAATATCTACTTCACAGGGGTTAAGATCAGATGAGATAGATATAAAGTACTTTGTGAATCTTAAAGTGCTATATAAATGCCAGCTATTGCTATTATTTTAATTGTTCCTCTTTTGAAGGATAAACTCTCAAAAAGTAGTCCTTCAAAGTTAATATGTTTCTGATAATTTACTTATTTTTTAAAGTTTGGGTTGTGAACCTCCCCCTCCCCCACACACAAGTAAAACAAAACATAAACAAGCACCAAATCATATATACATACATATATATATTCCTTTAAGGAACTGATGAGGTATTTCTCCCTTTTAAAATAATAGTATGAAATGCAATAATTTAAAAAGAAATCAAAATACTTTGGGATGTAATTTTTTAAAAAAATAATTTGGTGGTACAAAATGTACATTTTTTTTTCAAAGGTACATATTTATTTGAGGTAACAAACTATTCGATGTAACTCAAACAGTTTGGAAATTTTAAATATTTCAAATGTTTTAAGCCTGAAATGAGTTGTCGCTCTCTCACAAAGGATTTCATGAAGAGGAATTCTGGCATTAGGAGAAGGATAGCATAGTGCCTGGCACATAATAAGCTCTTGATAAATAGTTGTTTATTTCATTAATCAACAATGACTGACAACCATCAAAGTCCTTTCCAATTCTAGTAATCTATAATTTTATAGTTTCCACTTAAAAATAAAATTCCCTCTGAAACAGATCTAACTGGGGAGGTTGCACAGTTATCTAAACACATCTCCATACAAAGGCATCCTTTGTCATTGGTTGGTTTTGCTTAGTTGGTTTTTACTTGTTCACTGCTGACTTATGCAAATGAACATTTCTCCTTTACCATACCAGGAATGATTTCCATACACAGTCATAAGCATAATAATACTTCACCACAGAAAAAGGGATTGCATAGCTTCAAAAATTTCAGACAGTATCAATTTTGTACATACATGCATCTATGCAAAAAATGAATTCTACTCAGAAACTGGCAGATAAACTTAAAAAGCGATACTGTCCTTTCATTAAAAAAAAATAATGTGTTTGAGCTATAGCAATAAAAAGACAAAACATAAAATGGTGGGATGGGATTCTAAACAAGCATAAGAGCATAGCGGAGTTATCATGGATGTCAAAGGAAAGTGAATGCTTAAATAAGGAATTATCTTTCATTGCCAATTAGCTCACCGATTAAATATGTTTGTAATTTAACTAGAAAGCTGCATTTATAAATATACATTAATGCTTAATAATGATAATATGATTACAATAAGAGTTATTATCATTGTTAGTAATGACAACTAGCTTGCATTTTTCTCTCATGCTTTTTTTTTTAAAAATTCATATTCAGCTTTCATACAAACTCAATTTTATTTAAAATCTTACTTTTTTCTGATGTCATATCGATCTGAAAGAAAACATACATAAATTGAAATGGTTACAAACAGTACCTTGTCTCAAAGCCCCTGATGTGCACAATAGCCTGTTACCCACATACTATATAACAAATGGGGATCAGCACAGGCTTGAGGAATGACTACACAGATGATTCTCACAATCAGGGCTGATGGCATAGGTTGTAGGCAAACTTTCTTATTCTTGTTCATCATGACTCTATTCTACACCAAGAATTAACTAAAGGTAGTTAATAGATGGTGGTGATAAGATAAATCTTCAAGTGGTTTAAAATCCTTCTGAAAAAGCTAAGGTAAATGTTTATGGAGGGAAAGGTAAGGAAAAGCTGAACTTGGTCTGAAGGTTAGTTTTGTTGAAGAAAAGGTAAGAAAAAGGAAAGATGATAATATTTGCTACAAATTGTTTTCATTATGATGAAATCCAGATTTTTGAATAATGGAATTGTTTTTGTGTTTGTTTTTGTTTCAGGATCTGTGATTTCTTTGATATGGGGAACTCCCAGAAGAAACTCCCTCTACTAATGAAGATGTTTTCATCTCTGTAACTCAGTATATTAGAGAGTTGTTTGGGACTTTATGTGACTTGTCTGGGGTCCCACAATTAGGTGTTCTTGACCTGGGAAGCCAATTACTATACTGACTCATGATTTTTATATATTGCCTTTAATCACTCTTGTTACCTTTTTCTTTCACCTAAATAAAAGGATTTGTTAAAAATCCTTGATTTTTATACACCAAAATTGTCACTGCCATTTGAATATCATTTTGTATATGTTTCTAGCATTTTTTCCAATGGAAAATATGAGGATTAATTCACAGAGTAGTGTATTTTCATGTATTACAGGGTTGGTTAAAGCTGAATTTCAATGAAAAAAAATGTTTTCTCACATTCAGTATATGTAGTTTTTATATGGCTAATCAATGCCACTTATTTGTCACTCTTCCTGTTGTATCACTCCATTTTAAGTAGGAGTTTGATTGAGATGTCTGGTATTGAGGCAAAATATACAAATGATTTTTCTTGTGCTTCATTTGCAATGCTTATTTTCAATGATGTATTGGATATCTCCCAAACTTTATGTAAAGTGTCATAATAAATATATTTATTTTAAAAATTAAAAAAGATAAATGTCAAAATATGAAACCAAATTTAGTGTTGATATAGTTAAATATAGTTCTAATAACTGCAAGTTTTATTTTTTAAAAATCATCCATTGAAACATCAGTAACTGAAACACCCCACTTCTTGATTATTACTGAAAATAGGATACTAGGGAAAGAATATTAAAAGGCCTTTAAGAAATTGCATGCAGAATAAGAATATGTTTTAGACAAGGCAATTTAGAAATTTGGTTTGATTGGCTATATTTTTGTTACAAAGGTATTTAATTCTCAACTACCCCCATCTCCCAGTGGAGGAGGGTAAAGAGAAAAAATACTTTATTGGGGGGAATTAATTGGAGAAAAAAATCAAACCTCTGAGACATAGGTTCAAATCACCACAATCATGTGTGTAAATCAATAGCTATGCATTGTGTATATGACATCAATTTTGGTGGAAATCTCACCATCCTCTGAAGCTGGGACTTCTGGGTATTTTCCATGTTTCAGGAGCTTGTTTTAAGGATGATGAAGGATCTGATAGTCTGAGTTTTCCTGCCTCAGCCAGCCCTATCATATGCTCTTTACAAATTGGGCACCAGCTGATTTTGTATTTGGAAGTTGCAATCTTTACCTTACACCCTCCTTCCACTACCAAAGCATGACACACTTTCAAAAGGTCTTTTACATTTTATATTGTTTGGTGTTCAAAAATAAGTCTGTTGAATCTCTTTTTAAAATAAGGACAAAAGATCCAGAAGGGGTAGACCTTCCACTGGATAATATTAAACACATCATTAAAAGTGAACCCACAACTTTTCATATTAGCTGATAATGAGCAGAACAAATGTAAACCATTTTAAGGGAACTATAAAAAAGTTCTGCATAACTTAAGCCTCTAAGAGAATCACTTTAATCCAGTATCAAGGAAACAGAAGTAGGCATTATACTTTGGAGCTTATCAAGAACTATTGCTTTATATACATGCAAGGCCCCACTTGTTAGTGATTAGAACACAGAATAACAGCCATTAGCAAGTGATAAAGTAGCAAAATTACCTCTTCCTCCTGTTCTTGATCTGAATCTGACTCCTTGCAGCCCCAAGATGCCATGCAAAAGAAGGAGAAAACAAAACAGCAGGAAAAGCAGAGACTATTTAGATAAAAAGAGGAAAATACCCTGCTGCCAAATGCTAACAGGCAAGTATTCAGAGAACATAAATTTTTTAACTATCAAAAGACAAGGAAAAATTCAAGAGAATTGACTTAAATGTTGAAGTCTAGATCAGAGATAAAAGACCAAAATTATAATTAACTGCTAGACTGATGATAGGTCTTAATGCCTGACTTATATGAGGAGACATTATGCATAGCACAGTAATATACAAGATAATTATCACATATGGTTAGTATGATTTTTCATTATGATTCCATATATAAATATTTTTGACCATGATATATTCTTCTCATTAGAGATGGATTATGAGATTAATAAATGTTATAATGCTCTGTAGGTACATGCTGAGAACAATTTAGCATATGAACATTAGTTTTATAATAGTTAACCATTCCTACTTCAATAAATGTATTAGCAGACTTGGAAAAATAATATTTGATAAACTTTCCTATTTTATCCAATGTACTGATTAGTAATCAGTTACTAAGCACTAGGATATTGATTAGGATTACATATTGATATCTCTTTCGTTAAAAAAAATACATTATGCAAACAGAGTAAACTCTAAAATTCTATGTATTAGGACTCTCCACTAAATGATAAAACAGTAATGATAGAGATTCATTAGGATAATTCATTAGGAAAAATTCCAAGGTTACACAAAAGCTTATATTGCCTCATGAAACATCAAAAAAAAAAAAAAAGATTAAAATACATTTTAATAACAAAACACAAAAAACATTCTATTACATCCCAATTATCCAAATTTATATCATCCATACATGGTTGTTACCTATTAAATGTATTACTGGATTAACCAGAATTCCTAAGTATCTATCTAACTGTGCTAGATATCAGAGCCCTAGTCCTACTCCACATATATACCCCACCCGTTCTTATCTCCATACCCTTCCTGGACTTCCCAGAGCTGGTGGGGCTACTGAAATATGTCTTTGTGGTTAAAAGGAATCTGTCTTAATGAATACCATTAATGACTTCTTGTTGAAGTTCTACCCTTTAAAATTCTTCAGAGAATAAACAGGATATTGTCTGAAACATCTTGTGTCTGAAGCCTATAATTTGCTAAGAAAACTAAGTCTCTCCCCTTTTAGGCAACTGACATTATGTGTATATGTGTACATACATATATACACATACACACACACACACACACACACACACACACACACATTATGTTGTGTATATATTCTCTAACATTAAACTTGTTCTTTTTCCATGATGGGATTGAAAATTTGAGATTTCTCTTTTTTAAAAATCTATAATATTCTTGTAGATATTCAATTTCTTTATTCTTTCTTTCTTTTTTTTTTCCCTTCTCCTTTCCAGAGTCACATAGCTAGTAAGTGTCTAAGACTAGATAAATTCAGGTCTTCCTGACTCCAGGGCTGGTGCTCTTATTCACTGCACCACCTAGCTACCATTAAACATTCAATGTAGGAAACAGAATTTGATGATATCTTGCTAGGACTGAATAGACTATTCTAGTTCCAAAATGAAGGAAACATAGTAATCAAGAGAATGACAGTTTCTTTGTTATTGGCTTAAAATGTTAAATTGTTGGAACCATAATTTTTCCCCTCTTCCATACTCACATCAATTTTGAGAAATCTTTCCCTTTTTAGTCCAATTATTTCCTCTGGCAAAAGAACAAATAAAAATGACTCTACTTTTTCTTCTCTTAGGTTGAGAATGCTAGGTAGAAATGCTATTGGGAACTATAAATACACAACTCCGTGTGATTACACTAGGTTGACTTTATCTTACTAATAAAGCTAAAAAGAATCTAGTACCATAGTATTTGAGGTTCTGCTGTAATATATTAAATGGTACCTTAGTATAAAGTGGCAATGTGATATTTAAATTGCAGATTGCTTGATGTACTAATCCTCTGCTTGATTTGGGCTCTTTCATAAATGAAAGTCTTCCACAAGGTTCCTGAGTTGTATCTCGCACCTGAAAGAGGACAGCATAGTAAAAGAGTTTGCAGTTTAGATCAATTTTGTTTTTATTAGACAGTATCCAATCCCATTAGGAGGAAAAAGTTTGAAATGCCAAGTTTGGTGGCAGAAAATCTTTTCTTTATGTGTGTATCTCTATATGCATATGTATAATCATATATGTATGTGTCATACAATATATACAATATATACCCACACACACACCTTTATTCAGAATATTTGTGCAGATCCAAAAATCAAATCTCTGTGATTCAGACATGAATTATAGGTTTTGGTGAAATTTAATTATGTGTGAGAAAGCATCTTTCAAAATTAAATCCTCTATCATGAAAAAGAACAATTTGTATCTAAGTTTTCCTCATGGGAAATGGCCATTTAGGTATCTAGCTTATGGCACTGAATTGTCAAGTAAGGGAAATTGTGAAGTAGAAAAACTTAGAAGGAGGTAAAGGAAATAATGTTTCTTTTTTATTCTGTGGTTTTAATATGCAATTTTTGAAAGTTATAGGTTTTTAAACTTGCTGTCTTAGCTATACTTTGGATAAGCAAGTCAAGAAACATTTTTTAAGCATCTCATGTATCAAGCCCTGTGCTAAATGCCACCTTGAAGAGACAAATAAAGGAATTAAGTAGTAATTAGTACTTAATAAAAGCCAGGGAGATCAGTAGCTAGAACATTCCAGGAGTGGGGAACTGCCACAGAAAATGCCTAGAGTTAAGGGATACAGTATCTTGTTTATAGAATAGCCAAGAAGCCAATACCACTGGATTGAAAAATACATGTTGGGGAATAAGATATAAAAACAATGGAAAGATTAGAAGGGGATAGGTTATGAAGTTATTGATAACTTCAACATGGAGTCTCTAGGTTACTATTAAAGTTTATTAAGTATGTTTGGAGACTTGAAGCAGATAAGCTCCACCAGCAGCTACTGCAATAATCCAAGTGTCAAGTAATGATGAACAGTTTTAGACTGGGGACAATGTCAGAGTAAAGGGATCATATTTGAGAGATGTGCAAAAGTGTAATTAACAGGCCTTTACAACTGTTTGCCTAGGAGTAGTATTGGTGAGAAATAATGAGTCTAAAATGACTAGGTTGTGAGCCTGAAGGACTGGGAGGATAATGATGATCTTGATAGTAATAGGAAAGTCTGAAAAGATAATGAATTCTGTTTAATGTATCTTATGGATAGCTGGAGATGTGCAATTTAAGAATTATAACCATATAGATAGTAATTAAATACATGGAAGCTAATGAGATCACTCGATGGATCACAGAGAGAGAAGAGAAGAGGGCCCAGTACAGAACCCTGTGAGACACTTACAATTGTAGTGTGTGATTTGTAAGAGAAATTAGCAAAGGAGGCAGAAAAGTAGGAAGAGAATAAATGTGGTATCCCAAAAATCTAGAAATGAGTGTTAAAGGCTACTGAGAGGCTGAAATTCAAGCATAAGGCACATTTCCTAGGTTCTTAGCAATGCAAAAACAGACCACTGAATTTAACAATTAAGGGATCATATAACTTTAGAGAGAACAGGTTTTAATGGGATGATAATGGTGGAAATTAGACCTGTATTATATATGGCCTTTCAAAAAGTTTAGTTACAAATGGCAGGAGTGATTTAGGATGGGAGAAAGATGAATCTGTTGGAGGAAACAAGATGGAATGGTATTACTTGAACAAGTAGAAGAGTTAATCTTGGTAAAGGATAAGACTATTTTATTATGTGACAGGGGTGAAGGAAGAATATCAGAAGGCACTTTAGTGATAGGAAGAGGAAGTTCAGAGTGAATGATCTCAATATTTTCTATAAAATAAGAGGCAACGTTCTCAGCTGAGAGGGTGGGAAAAATAGGGGGAAGAATAAAAAGTTTGGAAGAATGGAATAGCAAGTTGATAAAGGAAATATAACAAGACTTCCTAGTAACAGTAAGGGCCCACTTGAAGTTGTATAATACACATTTGTGGTGGTCCCTGTCAATGATTATGTGATTTTCTCTACCTTTGATAACAATACATGTTTAAGAGTAAATATTGGGAATGATCTAAGACAGAGGCTTGGTACAACATAATCAACAGTATTGAAAAACATAATCAACAGTATGATAAGAATGGTAGGGATTTATAAGAGGAGGACAGTTTAAAGTCAAATTGGTTAACTAAGAGATCAAGAGAGTACATATAATATTGTATTGTATGCTTATTGGTTATTGCAGGGGAGATGGTCCAGGAGAGAATTGAGGGGTTAAGAGATAGAGATCATGGTATGAACAAAAATAAGATTTTGTTGGAGAAGGGAAAGATAATAAGCCAAGAGGTTTTAATCAGATTGGGGGATTTTGGAATTCCTAATGATATATTTGTGGTGATGGTAAAATTAAGAGTATAACCAACATTGTGTGTCATGAGGAAATAGCTCTTAGGAAATGAGAAGATGAAGAAATCAAATGTTTCACACCCCATTCCAAAAGAAGATCAAAATAGCTACATGATTTGGGCATAAATTAAGCAAATTAGGAGAGCAACCTATCAGTTCTTAGGAGAAGGGAGGAACAAAAATTTTATAGCCCGTATTTCTGATAAAGGTCTTATTCCTAAAATATATGAAGAACTGTGTAAAATTTATAAGAATACAAGCCATTCTCTAATTGATAAATGATCAAAGGATATGAACAGATAGTTTTTAGATGAAGAAAAAGCCATCTATAGTCATATAAAAAATGCTTTAAATCACTGTTGATTAGAGAAATGCAAATTAAAACAACTCTGTGGTTCTATTTCACACCTCTTTGATTAAGATGACAGGAAAAAATAATAATAAATGTTTCAGGGGATATGGAAAAACTGGGACACTATTGCATTGTTATTGGAGTTATAAAATGATCCAACTATTCTGGAGGGCTATAAAACTGTGCATACCGTTTGGCCCAGCAGTGCTACTAATGAGTCTGTATCTCAAGGAAATCATAAAGGAGTGAAAAGGAGTCACATGTGCAAAAATGTTTGTAGCAGCTCTTTTTGTGGTAGCAAAGAAGTGGAAAATGAGTGGAAGTCTATCAAATGGAAAATAGCTGAATAAGTTGTGGTATATGAAGGTAACACAATATTACTATTCTAAAAAGGCCTGGAAAGATTTACATGAACTGATACTGAGTAAAATAAGCAAAACTAGGACTGCATTATACACAGTAATAACAAGAATGTACGATGGTCAACTATGAAAGACTTGGTTCTTCTCAGTGCTTCAGTGATCCAAGGCAATCCCAATAAACTTTGGATAGAAAATGCTATCTGTATTCAAAAAAAATCTATGGAAATAGAATACAAATGAACACATGCTATGTTTATTGTGCCACAGTTCCCGTTTATTGTCCTGCCTCAGTTTCCCTAAATTGTCCTGCCTCAGTTTCTCTAAATTGTCCTGCCTCAGTTCCTTGAATTGTTCTGTTTCAATCCCCCTGGTTGCAAGCCCCCCTTCCTGATCATTAGGACTGAGATAATTAGGGCTGTAGCTGGCCACTCTGACATTCCAAAAGAGTCATAAAACTCCAGATGTCCTATCTCAGAGGGAATTGGCATCCTCTATCACTAAGTTCCAGACTTCCTGGCTCTAGTTGGACACCTACTAAATCCTCCCAATTGGTAAGAATTTATGGTCCTACCCCGCAACCTGTGAGAATCAGATTGACGGTCCTTTCCCGCTCTCAATGCTCAGACTCCAATCCCTCGTCTTGATCTACTCTGGTTGCTTAGAGCCACGTGTGTATATAGTTCATGGGAAACTCACATTGGCTGCTGGATTCTTTGAGAACAAAGTCTGCTTCAGCTGTGGGACCAAATGGATGCTTTGGTCCCAGAAAATCTCTCCTTCTCAGAAATTCAAATAAAATATTAAAAACTCTCTAATCTCTATCTTGCTTCAGTTTTTCTGACATTACATGTTCACTTCTTTTTTCAGTTTTCTTTTTTCTTCCATGGTTTTTCCCTTTTGTTCTGATTTTTCTCTCCCAACATGATTCATAAAGAAATGTGTATTTAAAAGTAAAATTAAATTAAATTAAATTTTAAAAATTTTTAACGGAATCAAGTGTCTAGGGTATTTTATTAAGTATCAGTGTGTAAGCTGAAATCTCCTATTATGAGAACGGGAGTTGGGAAGATGAGAAAAATGGTGAGCCAATGAAATATACTCTATGAAAAAAAGAAGGAAAGGGACTTGAGTGTTTAAGAGACAAAAGCTATTAGGATTTTGATGTGATGGAAGGAAGGAGAGAATATGGAATGGGGAGTGGGAGCAAGGAATATTCCAACTATTCTCAGCTCTACTAATGATCTAAGGATAATGAGGAAAGGTAAAATCAATGGTGGCCAGTGAGGTTGTATCATCTGTGTGGGAGCCAGGTTGAAGTAATTGCTAGTAGAGAGAAGGAATGAGGGGGAAAAGATTCAGGATGAAAGGAAGTTTGTTATCTATGAAACAGGTATTCTAAAGGGCACAGTGGAAGGTCATGTTTGCTTCAATCTCTGATGTAGTTGGAAACAGGATCTGAAAGATGATCTACAGATGTTAAAAATCACTGGATGTGAAGAGTATAAAAGATGTAAGAATGTTTATCACTGAGTGGAAGGTGTTCCCCTCTTCCACCCAAAAGATTGAAATTAAAGATCTATTCAATTGTGCACATTTTTGAAAATCAAAATCTAATAATGCTTAATTGTGAAATTTAGTCATTTAGCTACATGATGCATTGAATAGAGTGCTGAGTCTGGAGTGAGGAATATCTGAATTTGAATGTAGCCTCAGACACCAAATAGTTTGTGCCTTTGGGCAAATTACTTAGCCTCTTTGTTTCAGTTTCCTCAAAATGAGGATAATAACAGCACTTACCTTGAAGAATTATGGAGACTAAATAAGATAATTTTTAAAACCTGTTCACTTCCCTAATAATATTTTTTTTTTTAAATGTTAAGGATTCCTCTGTTAAGTGAGAACATTTTAATTCAAAAAGAAATGTAAATATATATAATTCTGTTCTACATGCTTTAAATTATTTGGTAACTATAGGAAAAAAAATGCTATAATATGAAAACAAAGATAAAATATGTTCTTAAGTGAACCATTTTAAGTTTACAATTACAATAGCTCTTATGCCATTACCTTGACAAATAGTGGAAGTCTATTTTCTTTGAAGGCAAAAAAACTGAATATGTGATGTTGACCACTCTTTGTTAGTGGTACCAGATTCCCAAAGCAGTCCACATAGATAGGTTTTCCTTCTAATACCTATGGGAGGATTGGGGGAAAGGGGTGAAGAAACAACATGTAAAGGTTTGGTGATTCCGGGGAATTGAATGTTCCCAGAGAATATACACCTACCATGACTTTTAAATCGTCCACAATAATGTTATTAATATGAAGCAAGATATCTATTTTTACATACTCCATTTAAGACCAGTTGGAAGTTTTAAATGATAAGAAGAATCATTTGAATTTTCTACAAATGTCTAGTTCTTGCTTTTAGATCTATTATAGAAGAATACTGTAGAGATACCAGGATTTTTTTTTTTAATGAATAAAGCTTTCTTGTTAGTAAAACTAAAATGGCTAAATTAAGTTACTTTGGCACAACTGAGATTCATATTATGCTACTAATTTTAAACTACAGTAAAGGGGAAATTTTATTGGTTACAAAAAAAATGAATACTCCTAATTTCAAGCAGAAGGTCCTTAGCAATTTGAAAACTTAAAAACAATAATATGATTTTTCTAAGGGCATGATTCATTATCCAATAAAAATGTCTTTAAAGACATAATTTTGTAAAGATTTTTACAAAAACAGCACTTTTTTTCTTGTAGGACCCAACAACCCCAGTATATACTAAAATCATGCTTACTGTCTAGGAGTATTGGCTATAAAAGTTCATCTGCATTTTGGAGTTTGACAGTTGATAGACTGCTGATAATAACTATCTAAAATAGCAGATGAAATTGATGAAGGGAGTCCCAAAATTCTTTCTCTGACTTTGAGAATGAGCCATGAGCTAAAGCACTTGAAGCTCCTTGAAGGAGAGATTCTCCTTGAATCCCCTGCCTGTGTGAGAGACAGCCCTAGGGAATCAAGTAAAGTGATTTATCTAAGTGAGGCTAATTGAGTTAAGAGCTGGAAATTCCAACTCTATTGAATTGAAGAAACACCCATTCAATTCCAAGATTGTCTATTCTGATTCCAGTTCAAACTCCATCCCCATCAAGAGCAAACCTCAGCTTCTAGCCAAGGTTTCAATTATAAAAAGAGCCAATTTTAAATTCAGTCCTTACAAAGAACCTAATATGCCATGCCAAGAAAACTCTCTCTTCCTGGGATAGCCGCAAACCTCTGCCTGCTGAGCATTGCCCTCTCTTTATCCTCACCTATTTCCCTAATCAGTCTTTATACCTCTCTGTTGAGATTTCTCTACTAGAAACTTTACTTCTCTGACAGGACCTTGCCATTAAGGAATTCAGCCTTTCTAATCATGCATAGCAAAGACTGACTTCCTAATTCCAATAATAAACTTCTTTTTATCAGTCTAGCTTTTCGGGTTTGTAAATTCCTTTATGAAGGATCTCTGTGCCACCAAAAGGGGGTTCCCACAACTCCCTACCCTGTGTCAAATCCTAAAGGGGATTTAGGGGAGTCAAACCTCTTCATTTGATTCTCTGAACCTGCCATTAACCTCATCATTTAACTCCCTGACCACCAGGAACCCTAATCTCATCATTTTAGTTCCCTGAATCTAGCTCTCATCAAAATGAACTCCAGGACTAATTAATAAAACTGTAGCTATTTTGTGTGGTTTGGTCTAAACTCATCTTTATTTTCTTTCTGCTTTTAATCTACTGAAGCTGGATAGCTTTATGCATCCAGTACCTCCACATCTCTGCTCCGGGCAACCTCAGCAAAGTTTTCTTGTTGTTCTAGAGTCTTGTCCACTTTGTCATCTGTCATGCAGAAACATCTCAATCGTGCTTCAATGGGATCCTGTGATTTGGCAAATACTACAAATTTGGCCATATAGGGTACACAAATAATCTCTCTATAAACTTGGGAAGCAAAAGTAACAGATTCTTGGATTTGTCGACAGTCTATCAACCAAAACCTAAAGAAGGAAAGAACATAAAACTAGTAAGTACTTCACCCATGGTAGATGTTCAACAAATGCTGGATGTAAATAGATGAAATATGATCACATCCTTAAGGAAAAGCTCTTGAATATATCAGTTGTCCTTTTAGAGAAAGGGATTTCAAGTTTATACCATTAAGAATGTTGCCAAAAAGAAAAAAGAATGCTGTAATAATTTTAAAAAGACCTTTGTAGCCTTAAACTTTTTCTTTGGTCAGTGTTCAAAAAATGTTCGGCCTATAAAACAAAACAATTCAAATTTATATTACTTATCCCTAACACAATCTATGATAAACACAAACCTGTAATTTCCTTTGTATTCTATGTCTCCTCAGCTCCTCAGTCACATCATGGGTCAACAAATTTTAAAGTGATGGAAGAAACTGTTAGGATTAGCAACCCTGTGTGAGGTAGGTGAGGTGCTCTCATTAATCTCATTTCACAGGCAAGGCCTCAGGGTCACATGTTTGTCTATGGAAGGATTTGGGTTCAACAACAGATAATTAGTTGCTTTTAATACAAGTCCCTTACACTGGATATTCTGGGCAGCCAGATGTTGTAGTGAATTGAGTGATCAGGCCTAGTCAGAAAGACTCATTTTTGTGAGTTTGATTCTGGCCTAAGACACTTCCCAGCTGTGTGACCCTGAGCAAGTCACTTAATCCAGTTTGCCTCAGTTTCTTCATCTGTAAAATGACTGGAGGAGGAAGAGGTAAACCTTGCTTGTATCTTCACAAGAAATTGCATACAACTGAACAACAATTTTCTCATATTCCTGCAGTTTCTTCAGTTGTACAAATCAACTGTTGTGCATAAGAACAAATTTTTGAAGGCTCTCCATTTTTTCCTTTAAAACTGAGTTATCATTTATAAGATATTCATTCACTTCTGTTGTTTTAACAATGTTGGCTGTTTTCTGACAGCAGGAAATTCATGCTAAAGGCTGTGAGCCTTTGGAAAAGCATGTTAGAAGCTTCTCAAATCATATCAAGTCAGAATGAGAAAGTATCCATTTTCCTTATATTGGATTCTAATGGGACATGTTTTTCATTATGTTATCACTAATAATTCTCAATTCTAGTTAAACATATAAAATCTATCAAATCTAGTTTAACATATAAAACGAAATACACTAAAATAAGAAAATATCTAATCTTTTTCTCAGAGAGAATGTAGTAAAACAAAGTCAGAAGCAGGGATTTCCTGTTCATCATCATACCTGGCAGACACATTAGTTGTAAAGGAAACACATTCATTGACAAATGTAAGTGGTGTGGTCCCTGTGATATCTTCCCACTGTGCTGGAGTCGTCCCACCTGAAATAACAACAATTGCAAACACACACCAAAATTGAAGATCAGAAAAAACTCCATCCATGAGATATTTCCATGTTTAGGTTCATTATCCCAATACTCTCACCCATAAAATGAAACAATGAAAACAAGACATCCCATGCTGTTTCAGTTAACAAAGGTCTGAGATAGTTACATGCCAAGGATCATTGTGATATTAGTTTTCTGCTTAATATTTTGACAAACAATAATTGTTAGCCTCTGAAGACTATACATTTTCCAGTTAAATCCTTGGTCAACCTGGAAACTATTAATTCTACATTAACAGCGGTGTTAATATATAAATATTTATCATTCTTTTCCTATTAAAGAACTGACAGCATAATTAACCTTGCTAAGCATTTTAGCAGTTACAGGAAAACTGGGAGAAGGAGCCTCTTGAACAGGAATCAAACCAGAGATTCCAAAATGCTGACAAGACATATCAAACCCAAACAATCTAAAGTCTTCTTAATTTTGTATCAATCAACAAGCATGACATGCTTGCTTAATTTATCCTGACCTCTGCACCAAGGTTGAATGTATAAAAGAGGCAAAAATATATAATCCCTTACCTGAATTGGATTCTTGCATTCTAATAAGGGAAACATTTAAATGTGTACATATAAGCTGTACTCCTACATATCAAGTAGATATTTAGGAAATGCTAAAAAGGAAAGCCTTAAATAACAACAAAAAAAAAAGCTTTTAAAAAACATAGAAATAAGTCAGTTAATAATGTGGAAGTTATTGCCAAATCAGCAATGAATTGCTAGAAAATGATTAAAATCAATAACCAATAAAAGTGAGAAAATACAACAAGCACTTCCAACTTGACATACTTAAATGTTCTATTGCTACCCAAAATCTGAAATGGATAAAACAAGAGACATCTCCTATATAATGGATGTAAAACACAATTTCTCTGCCAAGGCAACCCCTATTTAGAACATAAAATTAATTTTAAAGTTATGTGGAGAAAGGAGTGGAGAATTATAAACATTATTGCCTGGAAAAATATTTACAGAAAGCTTGGCAAGAAACCTAAGTTAAGGCAAGCATCCTGAAGACATTTAATGATGACAACAACATTTTACATTTGCCTTTTCTTGTAATGGGCTGAGGCTTGAGTTGATGCATGAGGTCCCAAGCACATGAGGCAAAATAGTATTTGGACCATACTCTATTAATATATATGCTTGGAGAAAGAATGGCTCCCGCCCACTCTTTGTGCAAGTCCTAATGTGTTTGTATAGGAAATGATGATTTTGGTGGGTGGAGACAGGGGAGGGGAAAGGGAAGTGGAAAGAGAGACTGCTGGCTGGTTTCTTGACACAGCTGCTCGCATTGCTATCGCGACCCCCCTTCACCTGCAATCCCCCTTCACCTCTACTGGCTGGCTTCCTGTTGCAGCTGCCCATATTGCTATTGCAATCCCCCTTCACCTCTACTGAGAATAAAGATTGAAGATTTTTCCCTTAACCTGAATTCCTGACTCCAGCTGATTTTAAATACACAGTCATCACATTTTCTCAGTCCTTATTCTTCTTGATCTCTCTTCAGTATGGCACACTGCCCTCCACCTCTTTTTTTGGATTACTATTTTCTCTCTGGGTTTTCATGCCATGCTCTGCTGTGATTCTTTTCCTATCAGACAATCCTGATTGCCTTTTGTTATGCCTCAGTTTCTCTGAATTGTTTTGCTTTATTTTCCCTGGTAGCAACCATACTTCCTGGCCCTTAGAATTGAGATAATTAGGTCGGTGGAGCTCTGACTACTCTAGCATTCCAAAGAGTCATAAAACTCCAGATGGCTTATCTCAAATGCTTGGGCATCTCCTGGGCCCAGCTTTTCTGTCTCCTACTTTCTTCACTTCCAACTTATTGGAATTTATGATCCTTCTTCTTCATCCCCAACCTGTCAGAATTAAAAAGTTATGGTCCTTCCTGGAATTTCCACTCTACCAGTGCTCTATCTCCTCCCTTCTTCCCACCTCCCTATCCCCACCCCAAACCGCCTTTGTTTCTTTGATTGCTAGAGCCCTATAAAAGTCTCTGGAATTATTCACTCCTCATTGGATCCTTTGAGACAAGAGTTCCATCCAACTATCCAAGCTGGCTGAACATGGCCAGTATAAATTCTCCACTATTAAAATATTAAAAACTTCTAATCTCTGTCTTGTCTCAGTTTCTCTGGGATAATAACATTTCTGAAGGCCTCTGCGAGATCTGAGAGCAAGATTAGAGATTAGAGAGCAGGTATCCATGGGGGGAATTAGGGGAGCCCTTGAAACGACTGAGTCTGGGCTCTTTTAAGGGAGGTTGGCCCTCTGGTTTCTTCCAGAATCCCACCAAGAGAGCAGCCTCAGCCACAACAAGAACTTATTACAGATATTCCCATTTCGGTTGCAGGAGAGTCTGTTTTGAAATCCCTGCAGGATAAGTCTTCTGTCTGGTCTGATTGCTAGCAAATCTGGGTCCCCAGAAAAGTTAGGCTGACAAGTCATAAAATTCTGGGAAATATCAGTAGGATGATATGTAGTACTGTCTGGGTACCTTCTGGCACAAATCTAAGTGCTTCCAGCCACAAATCTGGGTAATGGATATTTTTTTTTTACATCTGGATACTCTCTGTGAAGGCAGAGAACACACCAAACTATAGTTTGGGAGCCTATTTAAAAGGCTCCATTTTAATTTCTGAGAAGGAGAAATTATCAACCTGAAAACTCCTTCCTGGCATTTCTGAGATATCAGGAATTTGTCCCTAGCTTTTATGTGTTAAATGTTGTGTCTGTATGGTCAGTGTTTGTGACTTGTCTTGTCTGATATGTGGATTTAAGGATTCTGTTATGTTTTAAGAACAATGATTGAGAAATTTGGCAATTGGTCATTTCAATGTTGCAAAGGTGCTTAGCATAAAAAAAAAATGCTTGGAGTTTTTAACTTCTTGTTGGACTTAATTGTAACCTGTTTGCACTAATTTGAAAGAAATGTAATGCTGGAGAAACTGAGCAATTCAGAGATTAGAGACCAATTTAATAGTTTATTAAATGGAGAGATATACTGGGACCAAATGGATCCAAGGTTGGTCCCAGAGCTGGACGAGAATATCATCTCAAAGAATCCAGTCCTGAGTATTAGACAGCAAGATTTTTTTTATAGGATAACAAGAACAATGACATAATGGGGGAGGTCCTGAATGGGGGTAACCTAATTGGGGGAGGCACCTAGGATTGACACAATGAAGAGTACTGGAGAGGTTACTGATATTCTAATGATGTCTAAAATGGATAGAGCTTTATCCTCTCAAACATTAAGAAGGAATGATCATAGCCTAAAGATATAAAACCTTTATCTCATCAAACATTAAGAGGGAAAGGTTATAACCTGAGGCAGAATAACTAAATAGGACAATTGAAGAAACTGAAGAATCAGGACATTAAAAAGGAACTGTGGCACAACAAAAAAAGGAACAGAAGAAAAACTTGGCTGATTTAAAAACCTGACAGAAAAGCAGTCTTACAAAGCCTGCTAGTAAAGAAAGGGAAAAAAAAGAGGACAATAAAACCTTATCTGATTCAAGTTGCAACTCTGCCTGGGAGAATGGAGGGAGGTAAGAAAAAGAAAAAAAGAAGCTGATGTTAATTGCTTTGGAAAAAGCAAATTTCCCTGTCTCAGTTTCCTTAACTGTTCTGTCTCAATCTCTTATAAATTAGCAAGATAAGAGAGTAGATTCCTGACTGTTTTGTGTCCTCAAGGATTTACAATATTCCTTTAGAATATTCCAAGATAAACCAAGATATCTTTACTTCTTTGTCTCCGGAATTTTTAGGGTTTTATGGCTTCCCCTCCCTGATAAAAACTTTCCCTCCCTTTCTCTTCTTTGTCTCCAAAAAGGTATTTAAGAAGTTGGGGTTCCTCCATTCATGGCTGGAGAATGGCGTCTGGCAGCTGTATGCTGGACGCTGGATTCTTTGGGTCCTCCAGCCCTGGGACCAATATGGATTCCTTGGTCCCAGTATACTTATCTCTGTCTGACTGGATAATCTGAGACGAGAGTCCTGTCCAGTCAATCTTACTCTCCCATTAATAAAATATTAAAACTCTCTAATCTCTCTCCTGCCTCAGTTTCTCCGGCATTACAAGAGAAAGAGAGAGAGCGAGACAGAGACAGAGAGACAGAGAGAGAGAGATGGAAAAAGTATGTCATAAGGGGAAGAGAACATTGAAAAAAAAAAGAGGCAAATCTTTTTGTAAGGAATCTGCTATTTGCTTGGATAAAGAAAACACACTGGCTGGCTAAATCCTGAAAAGGATTTGGCACCCTTAAAGTTAATTATAAAGACAAGTAGAGTGGAGGAGGAAGAAAAGGGAAAGGATCTTTTGGCTTCAAAGGTAAAGATTTAACTCATCTTCCTCCTTGCCTGCTTATGACTGCTTCTTTAGAAGTGGAGATAAACCCAGCTCGCTCTCTGCTGCAGAAAGCATTTTATTGTTCAAAAGGACAGCCTACTTTTACTGTAGTAAATTACTTACTGGGTGTATTTGTTTATTTAAGGCTATAATGATCTCCTTGTTTAAGAAATATGATAAAAAATGTGATCTATAATTTGATAGTTATTTCCAAAAGTTTAATTGATATTTTTAAGAATGAAGAAATTATTAATGATAAGTCTAAAAGATTCTTTTATGTGGAATTAGGATATTCTGTAGAAATTTTAATTGATGGTATTTTGTCATCTTGAGGTTGTGCCCATTACTTTAAAGAGACTCTAAGAATAATAATTTTTGTCTTTGTCCCTTTGAACATGTTTCTGTAATGGACAACAGGCAATTTAGGATTTTTCTATATAGTGGGCATCTTAAAGCAAAATGATTTGTGTTATGTTGATCTTATAAACCATCTACTTACATAGGAATATGAAAGATAAACTGTGAACTTTCTGGGACAAATCTCTTACTGTTATCACTATAAGGTTATGGTAAATACCTGTTTAGGATTCATCTGAAGCTTTAGTTAATGGGATTTGTTATTGGAGGTAAAATTTCTTGGGCCTGGAGCTAATATTATTTGGGAGTTTTAAAGCTCCACCGTCTGAAATTACTGGGACAATTAACTGAAGTGAAACTGAGTTAAGGCTATTTTATCCTGTGTGATATATGTACTAAAGAATCCGTTTTGACTGATTATACTATGTTATAGTCATGTCCCTGCTTTTTTCCTCCTATAGCTGATTTCTATGATCAGAGTAAATATTCAACAGGAACCATTAATACAATCAATTATGTAATACCTTGCTGTTTCCAATCTGACTATATGTAGTCATTAAATCCTAAATAATTAGGCAAATGAGTATTTAGCCTAGTCATTTATCAGTTACTAGATATTTGTATCTGTAGGTATTCAGGTCTTTAAAGGTTTCTAAAATAATGAGAAGACAATTAGCAGAGTTGTCTGTGAGATCTAACTGCTATTTTGTTTATTGGGACTACAGCTGACAAACATGTGTCTGTCCTGTGAGACAAATTTGTTTTTTTACATGGGAAGCTGCTACTTTGTAGCAATCCTTGTGAACCAGTCTTTCTATCTCAGACTGTTCTAACCTTTATTTGTTAGATTTGTTTTCTGTTCTGGATTTTGGTCATATTACAGATGTACTGACTTGCTTCTGGGACCTAGATTGCCCATTAGATGCTTCCAGCATACCACACCACCAATCCCCTCCTGTAACATTCTGGCTAGCTTTCTGGAGATGTTTCGAATGGGCCTTGGTTTCAGCAGAATAATCACCAGATGAATAATCAGGAATAAAGTCCAAAGTCTTCATTATTTCCTTCACAATCTGTCTCATTCGCCTAGGGCTGGAATAACTTTTGCGAGGTCTTCCGGAATGAGTCTTGGTTTCAGTGGAGGAATGCAGGAGGCAGGAGAGCCACCAGGATGGTGGTCAAGTCTTCTCTCTCTAGCTGAGTTTGTCCCCAATTTATATACCCTATTACAATTATATCATTACAGTATACTGATTATAAACCAATCATTATATCACTAGGGAACCATTATTTGTTGTAAGATTAAATCAATCATACTGAACTAGAGAACTAGATAACCATTGTCTTACCAATTCCACTGAGTTAATACCCTCCCTGGAATAGGATTCAGTGCTGCACCCATTCTCAGCAGGAAGCAGTTTCAGAAGATGAGATCATCACCCCTATTCCTAATGGATTTTAAATGGATTATCCCTAATGGATTTGGGGGAAACTGAAAGTGGTTGATGAATGATTGTCAAATTCTGACTGAGTCCCCTATTCCTGTGTATTTAGGATGTAGAGTGAAAAATGTTGGGTTAAAATTTGGGTAACTGTTGCTGTAAACGATGCTTAATGTGTATCTGCATTATCTAACTGACCACAATGTTCCCTTCAGAGCATGTACTTATTTGAGGGATCTTTAGATAAGTTCCACAGTGGAAAACCTCTACTATACTAAAGTCTGTTATGTATAGGAACTTTAATTCACTGTCAGGACTTGCATGTGAGGTGGCTACTTGACAATCGGATCCCTTTTTACTCCTCCTTAGATGATTCCCGAGATAAAACAAAAGGAGAGGATAAGAGATAAGGGACCAGGAAGCTAGTGGATGTTTACCAAAAGTACTTGAGAGAATGGAACTCCTAGTGCCACTAGTTCCTGTTCACTTTGCCCCAGGCACCTCTGCCCTCCCACCTCCCCTGTCCCCACCAATTCTAACAGTTCTTTTTCGTCTTTACTCCTTGTTTATTTATATAGACTGTGATTGCTAATTCTGCTTTAACTTTGGACTCCCTTATTCTGTTGGAATTGCCCTGGCAGACTCAGTTTCTGGGTCCATTTTCTGATCACCTGTTCTTGGGAACAATCAGAAATCACCCTTGGAAATCTCCAAGGTACAGGCACCTGTCTTGTGACTGACAATCTCTCTAATCCACTTCTCCAGTTCTATAACCCCAGTTAGTATTTCAAAGGGCATTGCAGTTTGGTATCAAGCCTCTGAAAATTCATGATTTGGTGAGGATCTGACTAAGTATGCATACTTCCATACTCTGCTCAGTAATCTGGATCTTTTCTGTCCTCTGGGCGGGGACAGATGGAGCAATTTCAGGCTCACCCTTTCCCCCTGACAGCTGTGCAGTTCTCCTCCTAAAGCCCTTAGCACCGATGTCTTCCTGACAGGCAGTTCTAGTTATGATGAGTTAAGTGCACAAATGACTGCAGACCTAACTCATACTGAATTGTCTGTCTCAAACTGGATTCCCTGGCTGAGATGGTGCTCCAGAACTGCAGAGGACCTGAGATGCTTGCAACATACTGCGACCCTAAATAGGGAATGTTGTTAACTCTAGGATTATCCAGGGGTATCAGACTTGCCCTTGCCTAGGTCTTTGCAACTTTTCTAATTTTATTTTGACTTATTCACTCCAGGTAGGGTTGATCAAAATCATAGTGCTGAGACCCTCCAAGATAATTCAATGACTTGTATATTCAGGAGAGTGTGAAATGTTCTGCCTCCATTTTCCCTACCCCTCAGTTTCTCTGAATTGTTCTGTTTCATTTTCTCTGGTGGCAACCCCACTTCCTGACCATTAGGATTGAGATAATAGGGTCAGTGGAGCTCTGTCCACTCTAGCATCCCAAAGAGTCATAAAACTTCAGATGGCTTATCTCAAATGCTTGGGCATCTTCTGGGTCCAGCTTTCCTATCTCCTAACTTATCAGAATTTATGGTCATTTCTTCTTCACCCCCAAACCTGTTAGAATTAAAAAGTTATGGTCTTTCCTGGAATTTCCACTCTATTAGTACTTCTCCCCCTCCCCCCCCCCAACCCTCGGCCTTGCCTTTGTTTCTTTGATTGCTGGAGCCCTATAAAAGTCTCTGGAATTACTCATTCATCATTGAATGCTTTGAGACAAGAATCCCATTCAACCATCCAAGTGGCTGGCCACGGTGAGTTCAAACTCTCCACTATTAAAATATTAGAAGCCTCTAATCTTTGTCTTGCCTCAATTTCTCTGGTATTACACTTTACAAGATCATCATTCATGTCCTCTGTGCATGTCCATACCATAAAAGCCTTACCCTGGGCTTTTTTTCTCTTTTCTTTTTGTATTCTTTTGATGATCTCACTAATTCTCATGGATGCAAATATTTCCTGTATAAAAATGACTTACAAATCTTCAGATTAACTTTAGTCTCTATCTCCAACTGCCTGACATTTCTGCCTTGATGCCCCAGAAATACCTCAAATTCAATAAGTATATAATAGAACTCATTCTTTTCCCCAAAAAAATATCCTTCCCAGTGTTACCTTTATTCTTCTAGTCATCCAGGTTTTCAATCTTTCATCATTGATTCTTCATGACCAATCAATGTTTATAGCTAATTGCTTGCCAAGTCTTGATGATTTCAACCTTCTAACATCAGCCCCCTTCTTTCTAATCATATTACAACCACTCTAATTCACTCCTTCATCACCTCTTACCTCTAGGTATTGCAACAACTACCTAACTGATCTTGTAATAATTCTGTCCTGTCTCTAATCCATCCTTCACTTAGCTGACAAATTGACATTCTTAAATTTCAGAACTGATCATGTGATTTCTCTGCTTAAGAAGATTTGGTGATTTCCCATTGCCTTTCATATAAAATACAAACTCCCTTGCTTGGCATTAGAAATTCTTCCCAGACTGCTTCCAGATAGACTACACATGAAACTCATTTCCATATATTCGGTATTCTGGCAAAATTGACCCACTTTCCATTATCCATTCCATGGGAAAAGAATGCTATATTTCATTTCATCTCTTGATTTTGTTTCTTTATAAAAGCTATTCCCCCCAAGCCGTCTGACCTCTAGCTACCTTCAAGGCCCATTTCAAATTCCATCTCCTTCAAGAAAACCATTTATCCCACTTGTTAATACCTCCATTGCTAGATATTTAACTATAAATTCTAAATTTATTCATCTGTAAATATGCTCTGTCCCCTCCAGTAGAAAGGAAGTTCCTTGTATTTCTAATCCCAGTTCCCAGGACAATGCTTAGTACTTAGCAGTCACTTAACGTTGATTCTTTTAATTGATACAATATAAAGGACATAGCAATTAGCAAATTAACATTTTGTATAACTGCAGATTGTATTTGCAAGAGGCTTGTATTTAAAAGAAAACACAATAAAAAAGGATAGATGGATTATAATGTGTATCCCTGGATTAATTATCCCATCCATCAAAGAACCTATCTCCAAAATGCCTCAGAGTTATTTGATTTTTTTTTCCTCCAAATGAGTTAGTATTATGGGGATATAAGCTGTTTTCTGGGCCAACTGGGTTATGATATTTGTTTAATTCTACTTCAATATAAGGTCCAAATAATAAAATTAAAAGTGAAAATGGGGAAAATTAATGAATAACCTTTAACATTGAAAATATAAATTCTATTAAAATGACTATTCATATAGATACATCTAAAGATGGGAGAGATTTTGAATTGGAAAGTATGGCTTAAAAAAAAACTGAGTCCCTCTAAGGTATAAAAGGAAACCATCACCAGATGGTAATTAAAATTTCTTTAATCCATATTTCTATAGTAGTGCTTTCACTTAGTATCTATCTCTCAGGATTGTTGTGAGAATCAAATGAAAAAACAACTGTCAAGCACTTAGAACAGTGCCTATCCCGTAAGAGATACTAAATAATTGCTATTTATTATATAATAATGTAATAAGCTATAATGAATGGCTATTATTATTTAAATATTCACAAGGCAAAGTGAGATAGCATTTTCATGTATACAGCAATAAAGTAAGTGGAGATGTCTTGTAACTCACCTGTTATGCTGCACAGTAACCTTAAAGTAGGTGTGTCACCCCCAAAACCATTCAGCATGCAATCACTGGAGATTTTGGGGACAGGAATCGTCATTGTGATTGGCTTGTGAAATTTTCTTCTTCTGGGTTCCAAAGTGACTATTGGACTGAAAGTAGCTTTATTGCCCAGGATCTTCCTGATGAGTTCACTGTGCATAGGTTGGGCCTTTCCAAAGTGGGAGAAAACATCAAAAATAAAATTTAACACTGAATTATATTATGCAACATCTCTCAATATCTTACCCAAAACCCCAACCCTCCACATTTTCCTTAAAGTTAGTCTGACTGATTTCTGAGATAATAATTTTACAGAAATCTTCATTATCCAAAATCCACCCAAATGTTCATCTTTTCCAAGAGCTTCATCATTAGCTTTACATTACTAAGTATACATCTAATACTTTTGCAGATTTTATTAACATAACCAAATTCATAAGAGATAATGAAAGATAAAAGGACTGATGATGTCCATGGACTCATGAAGAATCAGACATGATTATAAAACTCAACAAAAACCAAATTTGTCAGAATTACTTGCATCCCAAATGCTATATATACCTGTAAACCAACACGGATTCGCTTTGTTAGTGCTCCCTCAGGGAAAACAGCCTGCACTTGGGATACCACAGTACTGCTTAGCACACCTCCCTCTGGTCCAATCAAATTGCTGTCCTGCTTGATACGGGACACCACTGCAAAGTACTGTGGGAAGTCTCGAGTAATGATGCGACATATCCGCTTCTTTTCCAAATCTTCTGGGTTATCAAGCACTGAGATAAGAAACAACCCATTTTTACATAGCAAGGATACCTTAGAGTAAATATTCTAATATATCTGGGCCTGTGAGAATGATCTAAAGTAAACAAAAATTACAGGAAAAATGAAACACTCTCCAAAAAGAACACTCTCCAATTAACCTAAGATGTATTTTAACTTTCTCCTTCTAACAAAAGAATCTAAGGGGGAAAAAAATTCACAATGATCTTAAAATTATCTATAGCACCATCAAAAATGATATCTTTACAATTTTCACTTTACAAATGAGGAAATTGAGGTTCAGGGAAGTTGTGGTTTTTCCATATTCACCTAGCTAGTAAATGTCACCTCCATAATTCAAACTCAGGTCTCTCCCAACTCCAAATCTAGTTCTTTCCTCCCCATACTGAAATGTTTACAATATTAGCACAGCAATGTTTATCTTGGGGGGATAAGAATAAGACTTTAAAAAATATAAAGTACATCTGTCCAAGTCATTAAAAGTTAATGCGTAATGAAAAATGATATCTATCTCCTAATAGTAAAGTGAGAAACTAAATATATAAAATGAGACACATCTTTTTGGAAATGGTCAGTGTGAGAATTTGTTTTATCTTGAGTGCATATGCATATCTGTGCATTTCCCTCTGGAGAGGGAAGGGTAGGAAAAATAAATGCTTGTTAATTTTTTCTCCCTTAGGCAATTGGGGTTAAGTGACTTGCCTAGGGTCACACAGCTAGGAAGTGTTAACTGTCTGAGACTAGATTTGAACTCAGTTCCTCCTGACTTCAGTCCTAAAGGGCTGAAAGGCACCTAGCTGCCCATTGTTAATTTTTTTAAAGAAATTTTTAAAAATAAATTAAATAAAATAAAACTCCTTTAGAGCAGTTAGGTGACACAGTGAATAGAATTCCAGCCTTGAAGCTAGGAAGGCTTGGGTTCAAATCTGACCTCAGGGACTTCTTAGCTATGTGACCCTGAACAAGTCACTTAACCCTAATTATCTCAGTTCCCTTGCCTATAAAATAAGCTAGGGAAGGAAGCAGCAAACCAATCCAGTATCTGTCAAGAAAATCTCAAATGGGATCACAAAGAACTGGATGACTGGGAAAAAAAAAAAGGAAAAAAACAGATTTAATATTTTCATCTTTGCCTCTGTTTTAAACTCCAAGAACTTATTACCTTCATCCATGCCATTTAGGATTTCATTCAATTCATCCTCTGTGTATTCACAATAATGCTCTTTCCAGCTATCTCCATTTTCACTTCGAAGAATCACTAATTCCCTCTCTTTTCCTCGAAGAGCTGCAAAATGAGGGATCTCCACAATCACAGGCCTAGTACAGCAACAGAGAATGTTAAATATAGGTAGGAGCTCCCCAGAAGCAAAATAAGAAGTCCTATTCTATCTGTTCCAAAGAGACCTGGAATTTTCCTTCTTTCTAGTGACAGACACATTGAGGACAGTTCTCTGAATCTCATCAGGAGACCAATACCATAAAGTAGCATTTTACAACATAAGAAACTATCCCCACCGCTACCCACCCAAACCAAGTCTTAAGTGGTAGCCTTAAGTTAGATGATGCTAATGCTGTGAATGCAAAGTGTGCATCCTGGACCCATTATTTTATAAATATATGGAAAATACATTTAACCAAATAAACTCATGGACAATTCTACAATTTCTACTTGTCTTTAAACAAGGTACAGGGTGGCAGAAGAGGAAGGACAAAAGATAATTTAAGAGGGAAAATGGCTGGCTTGTATGCTTTACGGATTGATGTATTTAACTACAGATAGGGTGACATAGGAAGATTTTATTATTTATGGAGAGTCATGCATTCATGGATTGCTTGTATTTTCTCCATTCAAGGAAAAAAATAGGCATATCTCCACAATATGAAGTTAACTAATGGGAATGATCAATTCTGCCCGATTGTGTCATATGCCTATTGTCATTAACTTCCACTAGAAGATACTGCTTTTTTTTTCTTTTTTAAACTTTATGTTCTCTTAGCACACCAGATTTCCTTATGGCTTCTGATTCAAATCCAGGTTGCTTTGCTACAGACTTTATGTGTTCAATAAAACAATATCATAAATGGCACATAGTACAACTAGGCAGATCTCATGCTTGAACAACAATAATAACAAAAGTCACAGAACTTCAAGAAAAAAAAGGATTAAAACATATTGCTCAAAATGACAACAAAAAATAACCACATACAACAAGGATGGCCTACTAAAGGTATATATATAGAATTTAAATCACAAAGAGGGACAATGTCATGGACACAATGACATAAAGAGAAATAATATTGCAGAAGAAAGAGAGGAATGGGAAGGCCAGCAACCATCAATTTGTTTTAAGTCGCTCCTACCCAAGGAATTTGGTTCCAGGAGGCCCCAGCTGAAGGATTCGGCTGACCAAGCTTTCTCCCTCATTAAGTGGGGGAGGAGCCGTTGGCAGGTGAAGTTTACTGAGTAGATCCAAAGCAGCAGTGAAAGAAAGAACATAAGTAAGCTTGATGTATATATTTTTTTCCTCCACCGAAACTAGTATCACCAGCTGATCAACAGAGTGGAGTAAGTTTCACACTGCCTTTGGTTCTGCCCCCTCCACTACTCACAAGGCCTAGTGAACTCAAACCTAGGTATATGGTGGAGGTGTAAATATAGTGAGAAAGCATCTATTTTAGTAGACCCATCACTATGCATTTTTATCACTAGGACATTCCTCCAAAACATTACCTCATGGGAGAAGATCAAGTTGTCAGATATGCTACAAAAACTCTGGCTTTGGGAGATGGTTTAGATGAGTTTTCATGGATATTTCTTGACAGACTTAGAGATCAATATAAAAAATGGCGGAACCAATTAAGGGTGTGAGAGAAGAAAAGGGACTGGTGTGGTGGAACAACCAAGGAATGAATCTAATCATTAAAGAAATTTATGACTGAACCCAGAATTGGCCTGTTTTTGTTTTTTTAAAGGGACATGGAAAATGGCTTCTGTAATTGGGAAATACAGACAAACTTATTTCCAGGTATGAAAGTTGTTTGATGCTTTGAGATCTGCACCAAATCTCAAAGCTTCAGAACTATCGGGTTCTCAAGCAGGAACACTGAGTGCAGCAAATTAAGCTAACAGGACTCATCTTTCCCAATGTTTCACAGGTAATGATAGGACTTAAATACAATTGATTTGTTTCAAAACATTTTGAAACTTTCTCTCTCCCCCAGTTTCATTCTTTTGCCAGTTTTCAGCAGTTGCTATTCATTCTTTGGCACCTTGGAATGATGCCATTTCATGTGATAGCAGCTGAACAAATAAACAAAAGACAGGAAAAGTGCTGGTTTCAGTTCAAAATTGCTAAAATGAGCATGGCAGTAGTTTGTCTTGATCTTCCAAAGTTTCTGTAAATTAAGACTAAACAAACTGCCATAGTGATTCCTAGACTCCAAGTTGCAATTTTGATTGGGGGTGAAGGTATGGGGAATGGTTTGAATCACAAAGGCTCAGCTATTTAGAAATCCTAAGGAAGAGGTTCTTAACCTTTTTTTGTATTATGGACTCTGTCTCAGAATAATGTCTTTAAATGCATAAAATGAAACACACAAGTTACCCTACACACACACCCCAATTTTTTTTTTTAATGCTTCCAGTCTCTAAGTTAAGAACCCTCATCCTAAGATTATTAAGGTTTTACATCTAGAAGATCCATGTCCACTGATTCAGGATTACACCTAGACCAGACTTTAATAACAATTCTGGATTTGTTCTTTTTGCATTAAACAAGCATGATTTGAATATAAAATACTTACCCCCAGCAAAAACATTGTTTTCATTTTAGGAGTTGAACAACAATTGTGATATTGAATCAATCCATTATAAAAATAATGAACCTTATTGCCATTTGAACCAAAAGTGATAAATGATTACTTGAAAGTGCAATGCATCCATAACCAAGTTAATCATTAATCATAAAAAGTAACACTACTTTTGTTATGGTATGCCCAAAGAAGCCAGTCTTCTTTCAAGCTGGGTCAATCCCATTTTTAGTTTCATTTCTGGAATCTCATTTAGAAGATGTGAGTTTTTTCCATAACTATCAGAAAGGTTTATTCAAAACTCTTACCCAAGGAACTGAGCACCAGAAGGTCCAACTTCAATCAGACGGCTGGCCAGACCTTCTCCTTCCACCATTGGAGGCATTGTGGCCAGTCTATGGCGTTTGACTAGTCGGCAAGTGACTCGTGTTGGGGCAGTACATTTCCGAGGTGGAATAATTATCCTTAGTCCATTGTGTCTGCAGCCCCGCATAGCACCACCTCGGGCATCCACCATAAAACTAACCAGGAAACTAAAATTTGAAACAAACCAGATGCATTTGCAAAATATTGTGTGTATTTCGACTCTGCTGTTTTAGTATTCTTTATATAATTTTTCTTCCAAATACCTTTCTTCCTACATGTGAACAACCACTAACTGCTTCCCTTAGATACAAAGCAACAAATAATTTGTTTTAATGAGTAATCCTATTTTGTGCCAATGTCTGTGATCCAGGATGCTTTATACTAGCAAAAATGATTATATTAATTTGTGTTAACAATAGTGACATCAAAATGTCAGGAACAAAAATATGACTGATGAGAAGGAAGTGGAAAGGAATGATACAAAATAACTTCAGCATGCATCAATCTATTCTCATTCTGCTGTAAATGAATAGGTCTATTTGCCAATATTCCTCTCTTGTTATGTTTAAGTGTGGGTATATATTTAAAGATAGAACCTTTGAAAGACTACAGTTAGATAGGATGTGAAGGTAGTCTTTTAGGGACATATGATCTATTAGCATTTAACAGATTTTAATACAATCTGATTTTCTGAAAATTATATTATTTCCAACTCATCTTCTATTAATCTGAATATATAGGCTCAAATCACTGCATGCACACCCTCATTTGACATCCTCAAATTTTATTAACATTACTAATAAGTTTTCAAAATCAATCAGAATACCAAATTCTGAATTGTTCAAATCTAAACCTTAAGTCAGGGTCATTGCCTTTACTCTCATAACTTTCATAATCTATTTCCCTGATTAAAACATAATGAGAAAAATAAGGACAAAGGTGGAACAATTTCAATGTTAATTCCTTCTACTACATATTTAGGCTAATTATGATATTTTTGAAGTAGAGTTTCAAGAAGGTTGAACTCAGATGTCAGTAAGGTTTTGCCCATGAAGAAGTTTAAGCTAAGTAGCTTATCCCAGCTAATCAATGCTTGATATAAAAATATGCCCATTCTTTTTGCCTTATTAATACTTCATGAAAAGATCTGGAATAATAAGGATGCTGTGGTCATTTATGAAGGAAGGATTTAGTTACTTTTCTAAGAGGATTTGAGGGGAGAGAAATGTACTAATTATTATTTTCAAGTAACCTACTTTGATATCACTTTAACAGTGCTTATCTTATCCTTAGTTTTTGCCTGTTTCTCTGCCATATGTTTCACATGTCAAGGCCTTTTCTATTTTTTCAGTAACAGCACTTAAACAAGGGTATTACACACACACACACACACACACACACACACACACACACACACACAGATAATGTAGACATCCTTTAAACAACCAGCCCTTTATAAATAATTTCTGATTGTATCTTTAAGAGGTTTTTTGAAAGGAAAAATCAAAATGCAGGTGGTAGGGATATTACAGCTCAACTAATAGCATAATTATGGTAGAATTGCAGCAGAAGCATCACATCTAAATATATCCATGGCAATACTTTAAACTGAAAGAAATGCCATAAACATAAATTATATGAGAAGAACACAATACATTTCTGTTATTTTTTCAGGGCAAACAAGAAAAGAAATTTTAGCATCCAGTTCATATCCAAACACACAAAAAACACCTCATTCCACATGCTATTAAAAAAAATCTCATTGTTGGTTACAAAATGGATAAGGAGGCACCAAGTGCCAGTCTGAAGCATATCGTGTATAATGAGACCCCGTGAAGAATTGCCGTAGTGCTTTCCACACATGTAGCAGCCAGCCTATCACCTATCATTCATTCATTCATTCATTCATTCATTCCCAGCCCTCTAAATTTTTAGTGTGAGATGTAAACTGGGGAGTTTACCCATCAGTTCTGAAGGGTTGATGTTTCTTTTCCTTATCAAAAAACAATAAGAAAATGTTGGCTGCTTTTCATCTCTTAATATTAGCCCTTTAAGCATGAGCTTTACATTAATTTTTTTTATTTTGAATTTTAAAAAGGCTCAATGATTCATAACAATGAACAAGAGTGATAGATTTTCATGTGTTCAAAAGGTCCCATTTTCCCCCACTTCTGGCTGTAGTATTTGTGTGGAAATTCATAATGAAATTAAAAGATTTATTAATATTTCATTCAATGCATCCTCCATGGCCATACAATGCTGCTAATCCTTATATGATTGCTAATAATTTGTTCTCAAGCCATGGGACTCATCATCTATTACCATTAGCGCTGCTATTGATATTAATCCTTATTACTGAAAATAATTATTTCAATGTACTTACAAGACTCATTCAGTATTGATACTTTTATGTGATATCTGTGATCATAAATTATTATGATTTAAGAGGAGTATCATATATAAGTGGAATGTATTGAATGGATTATTCCTTTCTTCTAAATTCTTTTGACTTTTGTTTTTTGCCAAGAACACCATCATTTCTGGAATCTTTAACTTTCCAGACAAATGAAAAATAAATTGAAATAAAATATACATATTTAACAATCCTTTTCAAGGTCACCAGTGAGTTCTAATTGTTGAATCCAATGCCCTTTTGTTCATTTTTCTTGACCATTCTGAGGCATTTGTAATTGAACACTCTCTCCCTCTGGCTCCTCTCTTTACCTACCCTCATAATCTCTACAGCCCATGCTTTTATAACAGTTTTCTCCTTATCTCCTTCTAGTTCTCTGACTTGGTATCCTTTACTGGTTCATCTTTCTCTAAATGTATATATTCTTCAAAGTTCTGCCCTTCTTTATCCTCTTCTCTTCTGCATTTGCATTAGACCTCCTGACATTTTTATCCATTCTCATAGCTTTATTTTCCACTTCTGTGCAGCAGCTTTAAATCTATATTAGCCTCTAACCTGAATATTAGTTTAATTCTTCCAAATGCCTTCTGAATATTTTCATACCAATAGGGACAGGGATAGGAATTTTTATTAAGTACCTACTATGTGCCAGACACTGTGATAAGCTCTTGATAAATATCTTATTCCATCCTTCTAACAACTTTTCAAGAGAAATAATCCCCATTTTATGGATGAGGAAACTGAGAGGAAACTGAGGCAAAGAGAGTTTAAGTAACTTGCCCCTAACAACACTACTAAGTTTCTAAGACCAGTTTGAATTTAAGCTTTCCTAACTCCAAGCCCAGTTATTTATCATCCATTGTGCCTCACCAGCTGATGGCTTAGTGTTACCTCAAATCTCAAAGTCCAAAGCTGAACTCATCATCATGCTCCCTTAATCTGCTTGTCTTTTCAATTTCCTTATTTTTGTCTATCTTCCCAGTCCTCAAGTTTCAAAACTTCTTAATGAGCTTCTTGAAAACAGGAATTGTTTCATTCTTTGTAGTCCTAATGCTTTTTGATTGATCAATTCAGTAATCTTTGTTCCTTTCCTTTTCCTCATACTCTAAAATGTTTTGAGCAGTGTAGTATCTCAAAAATCAGATTTACTCTGATATTTTCTACTTATACATTTGTGGATTATTGAAATAATCTGGAGAAAATATTTTGCCTCACTATTGAGGCAAATAGGGTTAGAAGACTTTCCAAAGGTTACATACAAAGGTTACAAAGGACCAAAATCCAGGTTCTTGATAGAAAAGTTAAGAGTCAAACCCTTCATTTCTTTCATTCCTGTCTTCTGGCATCCTGCATCAAGTGAATTTTGCCCTATAATTCCAGGAGAAAAAGAGATCTATAAAACACATTAGAAGATACAATCAAGACAGTCTATCCACTGTTTTATCTGACTATCTAGCTCTTATAAATTTATAATCTCTCTTAGAATATGAACTGCCTATTTTTTTTTCAATTTAACTTTGTAATGTCATTGTCTAAATGACTGTCTTACATACAGTAGGAAACTGATACCTATTTGCTGTGGTTGAACTGGAACAGTTTGTGGCCAAGACTATTATAAAGGCTCTGTGCTTATATATGGGCAAAAAAATAATAGAACCGATTAGGAAGTAGAAAGGCATCTTATTTATAGGAGTAGACTATTCTTTGGTATCTGCATAGACTGTCACAGATACAGAGATAAGTTCCCTACGACAAAAAGCAGCTAGCAGTTCCCCTGAAATGACTGTCTACTTACCTGGGTGACCTTTGGCAAGTCACTTAACACTATTTGCCTCCATAGTAAAGCAAAATATTTTCTTTATATTGTTTCAGTAATGCATGAATATATAAGGGTAAATATCAGGGTAAATCTGATTATTGAGATACTGAAAAAAGCCACATTATGTTCCATTCCTCCACTACAGTAGAGAACTCCAAATTCCACAAAGTGTAGACTAATGAAAATATTGAAAAAATCATTTAACCACTTTATTAGCTTCCTCATCTATAAAATGAGAATTAAGTTGTACTACACCAATTCTGAGGTCCCTTTCATTCTGGATCTGAGTCTATAATTCTATGTTCAAATCTGTTCTCCAACATTAACTGTGTAAGTCATTCTGTATATCTCAGTTTCCTCAATTATAAAATGGGCACTATAACAAGACCTATCTTACAGGTTTGTTGTGAGTATCTATTGAGATAATATTTGTTATGTGCTTGGCACAATTCCTAGCACATAATAGGTGCTTAATAAATGTTTATTATTTCCCCACCCTCTTCCCTTATGTTTGTGTTGCAAAGTAATTAGGAATGAGGCCTATAAGTACAAGTAAAGATTTATAAAGATAATCTGAATCTTGGTTGAAAAAGAGTGGTATACATGTCATGGAGATTTGGACATGAGTATGTATATGTGAGAAGAGGTGTGTGAGTTAATGACATATATGAATACAGCACACATATGTATACGCACATATGTGTAACTTAATCACAAATATTATTCAAAATATTCAAGTATATATTATATAATAACTTGTTTCAGTTAATGAAATTATTATATATAACTTGTTTCAGTTGATTAATTCTGTACATAAAGTATTGAAATGATATTGAAGTACCATCAATATGAATTAGCTTAACAAAAACTTTTAAATTATAAGTGATTGGTAAAAAGCATATTATTCTCCATCTGAGATGCACTGGAGTAATATCTAACAAAATCAATGAAGCATGATTAATGCCAGAAACACACACACCTATATGTATATACATATATGAATATATATATGTATATACACATTTTATGTATTACATAAAATTTCATTTATAATTTTTGCTGAATTATCACTAAAACTTTCAATTAAAATCCTCTGCAGAAAACCATAAATGCCTTTAAATAAATGCCATAAATGTATTAAATAAATATTTAAAACATAGTAGGTATTTAATAAATGTTTGTTAATTGGTTAAACATATTAAGCTATCAAACATATTAAGGTATTAAGTCTGAGATTGGATTATACAGACAAAAATATAGCCAAAAGTTAGGTTAAAATTTAAATATATGAATGAAGTTCAGCAATCATGCAAAATACAAAATCATATGGAATTTTCATTAATTGTGACATATTGTAATTTATCACAATTTAAGAGAAAAAATACAAAAGCAACAGCATGTCATTAAGTAGACTACTGGCCTATAAGCAAATCCCATTGAACTAAAGATAGTTTACATGCTTCACTTAATGCAGCAGGAGATAAGGACCCCAGTTATCAGAACACTGCATCCACGCTCAAAAAAATCTGCTAGTTTTTAGATCTAGGTACTTTAAATTCATTCAAGGCCAGGGTTGGGGGTGAGGTTGCAGAGGATGGGCAGGAAAAAGGATTAAGACATTCCAAGTTAGTGACTGGGTAAAAGAGTAGGGGAGGAAATTCATCAGGTTGCTTCAGTGATCTACTAATGTATTAACAATTAGAATATATCGGAGTAAATCTAGTTTCTAAGATACTGATGGAAAAATAAATCTTTTCCCTATCTGAAAGGTTCCTTCACATTGTGTAAATTGAGGGATTAATAAAATAAGATTCAAGAAATAATTCAATCAAAATTCATTTGTCATCAGGTTTTTAGTGAGAATGATTTTAATTTCATTGTTGCTTTAAAAAAAAAAAACACATAAGGTAATTAAAAAAAAAAAAAAAAAAAAAAAAAAGCACTGGTTTTGTAATCAGAAGCCCTGAATTCAGGGTGAGTCTCCAAATCTCAAAGACACTAATAGATGACCTGGGGCAAATTTACTTCATCGCTAAGAACTTCAGTTTTTCATCTGTAAAAAAGTGATAATAATTCTTTTACTATCAGTGTCAAAAGATTGTCATGAGGCAAAAGCAAGCTCTAGAAATAATAACAAAAAATAGTCCCAGAGATAAATATAATACATTATGGTATTTCAAATTAGAATATTTAGGTTATTTTCTATTCATGTGGATTGATAATACAAAAGGATGAGTATGTAAGTAAAAAAAAATTGATTATCTCTATAATTGAGGAATAATATCAAGTTGAACTTTGTTTGTATCCCTAGTACTTAGCACAATGCCTGACATATAGTAAATACCTAATAAATGCTTGTTAACTAATTAAAAAAAAATAACTCCAATCAACATGGAATAATGAATCCTTTTTTATCAGAACACTAACTGAAAAGTTACTAAATGATATAATTTTCTTAAAAGGCCCAAGGATATTCTCTTAAATGCTAAAGATCTAATACATTCAATATTTCTGACTTTCTTTCCATTAGATTATGATGAAAAACTCTAGGATGCCACCTAAAATCATAACCCTTTAAAAAGATTTAAAAATAACTGAACTAATTTGAAATTTCTACAGAAACCTGTATTCACTTGTAGACCTCCTTCTCAAGAGAGAAAACTGGGAAGTTTTAGCATATGATCTAAGCACCCTCCGACTTAATTACTGATAACACGCAAAATAATAGCTATCCTTCCTTCTAAAATACTTCAGAATAATGATGACTAATGGCCCTCTCTTTGGTGATACATCTCTTTTGATTATGTAGGCCCACACTAAAGCATCCTGAGTAAGGTGAAGAGAGGAGGAAATAAGGAGAAGGAAATGATCCAAGACAGAAAAAAAATGGGCAAAATGTTGGCGAAGGAAATTATGCACAAGTTCACCTGCTGTTGTCACGATCAAGACATGGAGATGAGTGGCTGCAACAGAATAGATACTTTAGCACAGAGAAGGAATGGATAAAATGAAATACAAAGAAAGAAATCAGAAGAGAAAATAAAGAAATCAGAAGAGAATGAAAGTATATTTGAGCACATACCATATATATACATATGTACACACACATATATATAAATATAGAAAAGATCGAAACAATAACTGCCTTATGAAAATATTAAAGCTCTGTGTAAATGATGAGGTAGAGGAAAGTCTACCATTTAAAAATTTTAAAATACATACAAAAAATTATTATTTCCATTAAAGTGTTTTAAAGAATATTTATATATTATATATGCACTCCTAATTGAAATCACTGTCCTCATTAAAATTCACTAAATAATTTGGTAGAAATAGTCTCTAGAATCTGTCTTTTGTGATGTTCTGAATTTGTATTTTACAAAGAAACTCTATGCTACTACAGATTGGCAACTTGTGTAACTTAATCTTAGAAAATTGTCCAGAGCCTTGAAAGATTTAGTAACTCATTCATAGTAATCAAACAGCTAAAACAAGTCAGAGGCAGGTCTGGAATAAGCTTTCCCAATGCCAAAGACTTTTCTATACTTACTATGCCATGCTGCCTCTCTACGATGAGAGAGTTTAAATAATTGTTATTTATTCATACTCCTTACCAATATGTGCTTCAACAATTATGACCTCCCATATCACATTTGAGAGTCTTTCATGTTATGATATGTATATTTGTGCAAGCCTTATTAGGATAAAGAGCATATCTCCTTAAAGGATAAAGTTGGTTTATGTCCTTGAAGATATGTTGAAGACATGTTGTCGAAGACAATGTTGAAACTAGGCAGGGAATCTGGAATGGCTTATAAAAATTTTTATGCTATAACTGTTATTTACCTATGCTGTGATATCAAGGCAATCTTTTAAATACTAGGGAACTCGGGATTGGTGAGGTTTCCAAAATTTCTCACAACTTTTCTAGATTCAGTTGATAACATGAAAACATCAGAAGAAAATATGTTGAAAGATACTACAATTATTAAGAATTACTGTCATGGAAGTTTTATCTGGCAACTGAAAGCAGTAATTGTTCTTTAATTTACAGAGAATTTGGGTATCCTAGAGGTTAAATGAGGCAGGTGTCAAAGGTAAGTTTTGAACCTAGACTTCAAGATCAAGGTCTATCTACTATAACATATTGCTTACTGAGGAAATATCAGAATAGATCAATAATGGTGAAGATTTCCATTATTCATTATTGTCTCACATGATATTATTACTAGGTAGATATAGAATGCTCGGTTTAGCACATTTTTGCCTTTCTTTTTTTAAATGGAAAAAGTAAGCAGATGTTTGAGTACTTTGTACATAAATTTAAGAGACAATGCTAAGGTAACAAAGGTTATCCCATTAGTTCAATTCATATAAAGGATTTTAAGAACTCATAAATCATTAAAAATATTAAGAGCTTTGGTTTCCTGAATGTTTCATCTAGTTAAAAGTATAAGTTGTTCCTCATACAGGATTTTTCCCACAGACTATGCAGAAGATCTGCTTAGGAACACTGGTCAAAACATCCTTAGATATCAGTCTAGAAAGTCCTTGATTCTCCAAAACTATTATACTTCAATCACTAATCTCTTAATTTTAAATCTCGATGAATAGAAATACACCTTACCCTCAAACAATGTGTATTTAACTTTTTACAAATTAGAAAACTTTGGAAAAGCTGTTTGTAAATTGATGTGATTAAACAGAATAATTGTAATTGATTTTTATCTTTTCAGTTATTTGCAATTCTCTATGATGCCATTTGAGGTTTTCTTGGCAAAGATACTGGAGTAGTTTGCATTTCCTTCTCCAGCTAATTTTACAGATGAGGAACTGAGGCAAATTGATATTTGCTGTATGAGGCCAGATTTGAATTCATAAATATGAGTCTTCTTAACTTCAGGGCTGGCACTATATCTATTGCACCACCTAACTGTCCCTTTAATTGATGGGCTACCATTATCATTATTTATTTATTTATTTTGCTGAGGCAATTAGAGTTAAGTGACTTGCCCAGGGTCATACAGGTAGGAAGTTTTAAGTGTCTGAGACCAGATTTTGAACTTAGGTTCTCCTGATCTCTCCACTGTACCACCTAGCTGCCCCTTTGGGCTACCACTAATTTAAAGAAAATTTCCCCTAATTTTTTTTTTCTTGAGTGAAAAATCATTTTGGACAGGGGATAATCACCTCCAGGGTTTTTTTGTTTTTTTTTTTAATGTCAAAGGATTTTTCTTAAATCAAACTTCACTGTCTCAATTAAGATCTGTATGGATTGTTGCTATTCAGTAACAAAATACTGGAATTAAGAGTCAAATTTTCTGGATGTTAACACCCAACTGTACCAAAACACAGTTATAATATTGATAGTAATGAAGTAAAAATAATGATAGCTTTAAGGTCAGCAAAGTACTTTACCAGAATTATCTCATTTTATTCTCAACAACCAAGTGCTTTATTATCCTCATTTTACGGATGAGGAAAAGAGAGGAAGCAATTATATAACTTGGTCACCCTGCTACTAAAGGGAATAAGAATGTATTTGATCAATCTCCAGATAAAGTGTCTCTAACCATTGTATTGCCTACTTGCTTCAAATGTTACCATTCTGGGTCTATAAAATGGGGACAGTAAAACCTGCCTTGCCTTGCTCCTGTGGTAATTAAATTAGGCTTTAAAGGGCTTTTTAATTATAAGATATTATATAAATGTGTTATTAGTAATAATACCCAAATATTTTAGTTTCTAAGACTCCCAATGTTTTTGTTGTTGTTTTGGCTTTTTTGTTTGTTTTTTGTATTTGCAGAAAAATGAAAGATTTTAGGTTGGAAGACAAATCTAATTGGGTTGTTGAAAATGAGGATCAAATTTAATATTCAAAGTTAAATATTTCATGAGGAAATCATGAATTTTGGTAGCTTTTTCATGAATAAAGTAAAAGAAAAAACTTTGGATTATGTATTTATCTACTTAATATTCATGTTCAAAGTTATCACCTACCAAACTTTGAGTTAAAATATATTAGAGAAGTGTTTTAAGATACATTTCAGTGATCCATAGCTTATATTCCAATTTTGTTCCTCAATAATCTAAAGTTCAAATATCTTTTGATTAGAATCTAACTTCAATTTTCCCATCTTTTAACATGTTAATATCATTCCCATTTCCTTATTTATTGAGATGAAAATTCAACAAAAATTAATTAATCAATCAACAAGCATTCATTAAGCACCTGTTTTGTGCTAGGCATTGTGCATGGTTCTGGAAATAAAAGAACAACATAATCCTTATTCATAAGAAACTTACATTCCAATGGATGACATTATCTCCATTTGGAAATTAAAATTAAAAATTCCTTTTAAAGGGGGTTCCTGAAGAGATCACCTCTTATTTAAGTACCTTTGAATTATTATTTGATTTATAAAAAAATTAAAATATATAAATTTTGAAAGACAAGATCAGTAATATAAGGTGAAGTTCATCTTCAGTTACTTATTTTCATTCAACCAATTAATTTTTAATTTTTAAGATCAAAGGTCAATTCAACATTAAGATTATAGATATTAGTTAAAACCACTTGAAACTGCACATTTTTTACCTCTTAGTTTGGATAGATAAAAGTGAATTACACACCCAGAATGAATTGGACTGGAAGAAAGGGCCACATTATCTAAATGGTCAGTACCCCAGCTGAGACGATAAGAAGTCCTTTCTGCCTCCTTGGCCAAAGTTGATACCTAGATACAAAAAACAATATTCAATAAAAATCCATATTTTCAGTTAAAAATAATTATAGCTCATATAATTCTAATTAGAATAGCTATGCAACTATTTATATCTAATAGCTACAAAGAAATATCCAAAGATAATTGGCCAGAAAATTCTTTCAGATTGGTTATCTAATAATTAAAACAGAATGCAGATTAGAGATACTAGGTTCAATTCAACAAGTATTTATTAAATGCTTATTATGAAGAAGACTCTGTGACAGCCATTGAGGACTGATCTTTGACAAATGATATAGCCCCTGTGCTATTAGAATTTAGATATAACTACTGGGCCATAAAAAATGATGAAACATTTTTTAGAGAAACCTGGGAAGACTTAAATGAATTGATGCAGAGTGAAGGGAGCAGAACAAGGCTAAGAATTTGTGAAATAACAGTTATTTTGAAAGACTTAAGAATTCTGATCAATTCAATTATCTATTGGAATGGTGAATCATGCTATTCAGAATCTAACAGGTAATAGGCTCAAGTATACATATATTTTTGGAAATACCCAGTGAGGGAATTTCTTTTCTTGATTGTGTGTATTTGTTACACTTGTTTTCTTTTTTCCCCCCATTTATTAGATTAAGGTGAGGAAAAGAGAGAAGGTAGGCTTAGGGTCCAAACAATTTTCCTTAAAAGGAAAAGTGAAAGAAAGCCAGAAGGAATCCAGACAAACAAGACACCTTTGAAAGTTAGATGCTAAATTTATTGTTTCTTTAAAATGAAAAAAAAAAAGTTTTATGTACTATAGATTTGAAGTTTCCTGATGACACTATATTTTTGTTCTATAAAGTATATGGAGGTAGACATTTTATTTGATGGTTAAGTTCAAAACTTTTTAAAAAAAGAAAAAAGAATTTATGTTCTCCTGAGAAATAAATGACATTTATGCAAATAAATATGAACAATCTCTCTCTTCCAGTATCTAAAAATATAGATTTATGGAGACTGACCTAATCTAAATTGATCATTCATTATCTTCATCTGACCATATAGATGAAGTGAGAATTTTCTTATTACACAAGGAAACTACTGTTTCTCCGTATCTTTTATAATACTGCAATGTAATTTGAATGTGGTTAAGAATGCTTTTATTAATCTATTTTAATCAAAAATCCCTGCTCAGTTAAAAAATTTGAAAATATACATTTTTGGTAGATGTATATATTTTTTTAATTAGAAAGGATGTTCGTAATCATCTATTCCATTTAATGATGTGTCAGGGTCAGTTCATACCAGATTGGGAGAGCCAAATGTGACATTTTCAGTGAGAACATTTATATTTTGAAAATTAGCAAATGTTATGTAGTTATGAGAAAGTGATGGAGAAAATGCAGATTAAACTTGTCATGCACACATTTTCTAACTCTTTTATTTTACAAATGAAAAAACTGAGACTTGGAGAAATCAAGTGACTTATCTAAGGTCAGGCATTTAATGGCAGACTAGGACATGAATACATCTCTCCTGATTAATTTCTGTTCTAAATTCAAAATATTGGCTTGTTGTCTTACCAAATGAATTCAAATTAATATATTATTTATAAAATGATTTAAAATCTTCAGCATATTTCTATTAATAAACAACATACAAACACAGAGACTTACCACTGAGCAATAAAATAAAAGGAAAAATACCCTACATACCTGGTGGCTAGGGATCACAACTGTCTCATCAATCATGGCGCTATCCCTCAGATAAGAGGCATGGCTCAAGGTGTGGGACCTGTCTGAACTGAAGGAGCGAAGACTGGTAGGTTGGCAGGAAGTCATTGTCATAAGTCAGCAGCAGTAGCAGTTTTGTAAGGAAGAGATGGTAGGCAGAGCAGGGAGAGTGAAAAAAAAGCATGCTATTAGCTGATGATGTAACTTCCAGGAGGGCCATAAAAAGTGACCAAAGGAGAAAAAAAACCTTACAATTGTAACACTAACTTTATTTTTTTCCCAGAGAGCAAAAGCAAAACAATTGACTAGTTATCATTCAATGGAAAAAGTTGGAAAGAATCCAAGTTAAAACTTGGTCCTCACTCAGATTCATTTTCTACATAAAAATATTTAAAACAGCCATTTGGCTGCATTTACTACCCATATGAGGAACATAGGAAATGGGAATCATTCCTCTATGGACTCCTAAAAGAGGTTATGATGTTAATCTCACTGTAATTTAGGGGCGGGGGGGAAAGTTAGGATCATAATTATCATTCCTCTGGAGAAAAGGCCAAAGTGAAAGTAAAGTTTCTAAACATATTTCACTTTCACTTATTGTGTCAGTCTTTCTGAATGCATACATTCATGGCCCAAACAATGAAAGGTTGGTGCTTGCTCTCCCCTGGAAGATACACAGTAGTGAATTCTGACCATCTGCATGCCTCCTACAGAAATGGAGTTTTTCTTGGGAGTTTCCAGTCTTTTAAAAAGGAAAGCTCTGTTCTTTTTGTATACACTGTTTGTGCTGACCTTAGTAATGCCAGTAGCTAAAACAATCAGAGACAAAAGAATACATGAAGCTATTTCTGAGCTCAGGATCATACACATGACATCTACCATTCATAATAAAAACAATCAAACACTTATGGATATCAAACAAGAATGGGTCTTGACTGCAGAATGGATTTTCAAGATCTGAATAATCAATGTTTTCCATTTTTAAAAAGGCTTTGACTATTTATTGTATGTAGTAAGCAAAGTTATAATTCATTTACTCTCTACTATTATGTGTGGTTTAATACATTTTAATAACAGCACAAAAAACTCATTTTAAAGTTTTTTGAAAGGAGATGCATGATTCACAATATCTGCATATCCATTTTGGGAATTTGGAAGGTATAAGGGACTAGACCTGCTATTTCACTAGTGCAGAGAACTCTCAATAAGGAAACTCCCTCTGTTAGATCAGATAAATAAGTATTCTGTAAGGTACAGTCTAAATTATCTGGGGCAATGAGAGATTAAATTATTTGCTTATCCAATCAGTATGTATCAAAGGAAGGAACTGAAGAAGGATATGAACTCAAGCTTTTCCTTACCTTGAAGCCAGGCATCCCTATCCATTAGTCATATTGCCTTTCAGAACTTCTAACACCTCTCAATTTACTTTGAATGAGTGGACATTATTTTATTAGTAGCAATAATTGAAATTAAGTAAAACATGCTACAAAAGCATGCTTCTTAGAAAGTATGGCACTTCACAATGAGAATACTACATCCAAATATATATATATACCATCTATTTGTCTGCATCTTTTTAAAGATTCTAACAAACATAGGAGTCAACTAACAATCAATAATATTGTTAATGGCTTAGCAATAACCTATAGTGATCTGAAGCCTCTCTAAATATTTCCTAGCGGGGCTCTGGGTCCCCGCTGGACCCAGAATTTAAAGTTAGCTGGAATTTGAGAATATCTGAGTTTATGAATCTCTAAGAAGCTCATACTAAATCTAAATGTAAATAGTTCAGAAACTGTGGTTTTGTATTATTCTTTTATTTGTTATTTTTCTGTCACTTGAATCATGTCTGACTCTTTGTGACACCATTTGGGGTTTTCTTAGCAGAGAAACAATGAAATGGTTTGCCATTTCCTTCTCTAGTTCATTTTTAAAATGAGCAAACTAAGGAAAACATGATTAAGTTATTTGCCCAGGATCATACAGTTATAAATATTCAAGGTCAAATTTGAACTAAAGTATGCTTTACTCCAGACCCAGCATTCTATCAACTGCATTGCCTAATTGATTTTTATTAGCATAGATAATTAACAATTTACTTTGTGTGTTCAAAAAAAGAACAATCATTAAGATTTTATATATTTAAGTATGAATAGCAAAATTATATTATTTGTGCTGCTATTAAAATGTTAATAGCAGATAATCAAGTTAAAACACATAAATATTATCCATTCCTTTCCTCAAAATTAAGAAGCAGTTAAAGACCACATTCTTCATGACTTTTTCTTAATACATTTTTTTTTTTTTTTGCTTTTCCTTAATAATTTAAACCAGGGATAGGGAACCATTTTTTCTCAAGTATTAACCCTTAGCAAAAACTTAATTGAAAGGCACACAGATCATTTAATCTTAGGAATATCTTTCCCTTGAAAAATATCTTAAACATTTAATTTAAAACATACAACTTCTTTTTCATTAATACAATTAGTATTTTAAAATATGATATTCATGTCATATAATAATATAGTCATATTAATAATATTTTAAAGTATATCTCTTTAATATCATTTCTAGGTTAGGGATAGAGAGAGGTGGGAAGAAAGAAGAAAGAAAGAAGTGGGAGGAAAGGAGACATAAATAGATAAGAAAGGGAGAAATAAAGACAACCATAGAGAGGATGTGGGAGGAGAAGACTAAGACAGAAAAGAGAAATAAAAATGGAAATGAAAGAAGAGGAAGTTTCATATTAGGGAGAGCAGAAGACTATTCAGGAAAGAAAGGAAGGAAGAGACACTAAGGATGTTTCTGAAACAACTAGTTTTGACATAGTCTTCTAGTCACCAAAGATTGTATTCTGAATAGGTTTTTGGAGGACAGCAATAGAGACTGCATGTCTTAAATCCCTGGATTAGAGGTTCCCTACTCCAGTTTTAAATATCGAGTAAATTTACAAAAAGAGCCATGCAATATTTTACAACACTTTGCAACGGGATAACCACTTTCTATGCATATCACAATGCCTAATGAAAATAACAAAAATCATAAAATACTAAAGGACCACTGGTCTTTTAGACCGTACATAGATCTGTCTAGATTTTTGAGACACTTTATCTGTAGTCTGTCAACACAATGCCTTGTCCTGACAGTAATGATTAATAAAAATGTCTCCAATAATTTAACAATTGAGGAAGACAACCATCATTTAGGAATTAAGCATTTTTTTTTCAAAGACCGTACCTTGTATGTCTTAGAACCACACAGAAAATACTTAGAGGGAATTTTTTTTTTTTTTCATTTTGCATCTACTACTTCAGCTGTCTATGCAAATAATGCCTTTTTTCTCATCTACCATTTAAATTGGGATCATGGTAAAAAATGAATGCCAATAAGTTTACGAAAAGAAGTAGAAACTGCAAGACTATTAAATTATGTTCTTTATAGAGATCTTAATCTTTTTGTTTCCTGTACATGTGTATTGGCAGGTTTGTTCCCTTCTCTTGGATATCAAGCTTGATTAATTTCACCCACAAGGTGGTGCTATAAGAGAGTCTCTCCAAAGTTTCTAGAATTCTGACTCTAGGATCTTATTACACACACGTTGAAAATTTCTTTCCTGAATTTTTAATATTGTTGTGTCAGCTAAATGGTTACTTTTGAATACGTTTTAAAAATCTTAATCATTAAGACAAATCCATAATTCCAAGGTACAAGCCACATCAGCAGATACACAAAGCAAATGAGCAATGGAGAAGGGTAGCTTGATAGTATCTGGGAAGATGTTTTCATGCCATATAATACCTACCCGGGTATGATGCTATTAAAAGTATACCCAATAAAGAAAAAAGACAAATAAAAGGGGGGAAATAAATGGAAGAAGAGAGAAATAATAAAAAAAGAAAAATGGTTACTTTGCCTAAATTGTGAAAGAAAGAAAAGAAAACATGACTGATCCTTTAACTCCCTCTCTGAAGTCCCAGATACATTAGCATTCTAAAAATTACTGTGTAAGTCTGGAAAGAGGCTTTTGTTTTGTTTTTTCTTCTCCTTTATTTTATGTGCTGTCTGATGATGTTCGATTTAAAAGGACATATCAAACTATTCATTCCCATTTTATAGATGGTCTTTAAATCATTAGTCTAAAACCATTCTCGCCTAAGTACTTTGAAATGAAAAAAGCAACAGAAACATTCTTGCAAAGACCCCAAGGTAAAGGTAAAGATAGAAGAATCAAATCATCAACATCTGTTTATGAGTGGATTTTAAAATCTTTTTTTTTTTTGAAAAGGATAGATCAAAGGTGTCAAAATAAAAACTAGGATAATAATAGCCAGTGATGTAACCCAAACTCTGAAGGCCCTTAGCCATTTGGAATTAAGTTTTGTTACATACATACATAAAGTTCTTGATTAAATATGCTGAACAAAAATGAAAGAATTTCTAAAAGACTTTGTTCTAAAATCAATAAAACTAAAACAAACATTAGTATTTAGCAATATTCACTTTTCTACATTGATGATAATAGATTTAGTGTTAGCAGATACATTTTTGATCAGTTATGAGGATAATGTTCTTAATTGATTTGTCTCAAACAATAACAAACTTCAATTACTACAGTTGGCCTACTAAAAGATATCGTTTACATATGTTTGTGTATATACAGGCATACATACATATATACATACATATATATGTGTGTGTGTATGTGTATATATTATATATATACACACATATATACACACACATATATACACTTATATACATACATACTGATAGGGATCTTTATACATTTCTTCCTCTCTTTTCAAATGTATACATATAGATATTTATATTTCCATTGGCATACAAAATTTCAAGTTTTACCCAGTTTATGCCTCAAAGTTAGATTCTTCTGGAATTGATGTTCTGGTTTCCCTATTGGGGAGAGCTACTACTAAATCTCCTTCTAGAATTTATTTTTTCTTGATAGTTAATCTTCAGTATACAGTTATCATCAAAAAAATCATGAAAATAATAAAAAGCCAAGGAAATTAATATTAACAAAACGTCAACATGTAATAACATCCAATGATCCTCCCAAATCTATTTTATTTTGCTAAGGGAAAGAATAGCTGAAACTGAAGAAAAACGTGTGGGCAGCAGTGGTGGACAACCTGGGTTATTAGTTATTATATGAGCACTTGCTTTAGGACTTGTAAATAGGTGCTTTAAGGAAATACCTGTCGGATCGTCCTCCCTCTAAGCTGTATCTCAGGTAACTCATACCATCAAGGAACTGGCTGCTGGGCAACGAATCATCACCTAGTTCTTTCAAATCTTCAGGTCTCAAGTATTCCCCACCATCTCCTGTCATGGTATCCTCACCTTGAAATAATTAAACAAAAGCAGAGTTTATATTTTATTGTTAAATGATTGGTGAATAGAACACATGATGATATACTAGCTAGATTGAGAGTGTAAGTGTGTAAAGATGCAATGCAACACTGCATACCAGGAAGAAGAAAACCACACACACACACACACACACACACACACACACACACACACACAGAGATGTATAAATGAAAAGACTTCTCCACAAACCTATTCCTTTTATTTTATTTTTGTTGGTGGTACCACTATTCATCCAATCTACCAATTACTAATTACACACCCTGTCAATTTTCCCTGTGTGCCATTTCTCATATCTATAAGGTAGGTGATATTACATCCTTACCATTGAGGAAATTGAGAAATAAAAAAATCTTAAGTGACTTTCCTAGGGATCAACACAGCTATTTTCTGAGATCACATTAGAACTCAGGTCTTCTTGACTCCAGGCTTAGCATTCTAATCATTGTGCTACCAACTGCCTCTATTCAAGAATAACATAGTAGGTACTCTGCTACAGGGTGTTTTTTCCAGAGTTCATCAACTGACTTCAGATTTTATATGGTTTTAAGGAGAGTTGACAGCAAGAAACTTCTGTTTGGAGTGGCTGAAGTGGCTGAAGTGGCTGAAGAGACCAAGGCAGCAAAGCCAAAGTAATTGAAAGACAACCTCCTAACAACTGTCTGTATCAAAAACTGTAATGATTGATGGATGAAGATCAGGTATGTTTGATGGGACTACAGCATCTGGAATCATTTAGTCATGCTACTATGTAGGCCATTAGCCAACTACAGACAGCCATACCCTTCTGTACTTGCAACAAAAGGTACGTAAGCTTTTAATTCAGAATCTACTTTAGGTATAATAGTTCTCCTCTAATTGGATAAAACCAATACCTTATTTCTTTTTTTCTCTTTTGGGAATGGATGGGATTAGGAGATTAGCCAAACTGAGTGGGGAATGGGGATGAGGTGGTAATATTTCCTAATGTTGAAAAAATTAGTATTAAAAATCAACTCCAAAATTAAATTATCTTAAAAAACACAAAATATTTCCTTTAGTATTTTCTAAAAAGAAATTCAGATACAAATCTCTACTATGGTGACAATAAGGGAATGAAATTGATTTCTTGTGCACTCTATTGAAATTAGTTTTTTTAATGTTTCAGATAGATTTATCTTCTATTTTTAGCTATATACTGCCTTCTTTTTAAAATTCCTAACAGTATCTTATTTTAAAGTGAGATTCTTTTTAAAAATACCATTTATATATTTTTTTACTTTTGGCATTGTATACTATCAGACTCTTTTTTCCATAGTTTAGCTACAACTTGGTTTCCCACATATATCTCCTACTATTCCCTAGTCGTTCATAATTCACTACATTTTGGTCTACTCATAATTTTGGAAATGTGATCCAATTGGTGCTATTTCTCCCTCCCCCTACCCCAATCAGTTCTTCATGTCTCATTTTTAAGACCCAATTTAAATGCTACCTCCTTAATGAAACTTTCCTAATTTTTCTAATCAGAAGTCCATTTTGCCTCTGAAATTTTTATTTTTTTCATTGCATTTTCACATGATATCTTTTACAATAGTTATTTCTATCCATGTCTTAAATATAACATTTTTATTCTTTATTTTATTCTTCCATATATACCCTTCCAAAATGTATTGTAGCAATATATGCTTGAAAGGGAGAAGTCTCAGGGAAGACGCAGATGAAAAGAAAAACAGAAATGATATTGTGATTGTAGTACAATCCACCTGGACAAAAAAAAAAAAAAAATAGATGAAGAGTTCAGAAAACAAATCACAAACCCGATATAAAGGAGTATTATAGTAATTATGAATGACTTTAATTTTCTAGTTGTCTGCTAGAGTAATCTATATCAAGTATAGTAGTTAATAGCCATTCTGATTTGCCTTAGTGATAATTTCATCCTCCAAAAAGTTTAGGAATTGTCAAAGAGTGTCAGGAATGCTAAAATGTAGGATGAATTAAAAGACAACAAAAAGAGTTTTTTGATCTATACTGGGATAAGTATCAAAGAAGGAATAGGACATTCGCTTAACAATGGATGAAACAATGATAACTGACAAAAGGAAAAGAAGATTATAATTTAACTCTTTCATTTTCTCTGCAAAGAGGGAAGAACAAAATGATTAACAATACTTTAGCCCTTGGGTATCAAAAATTAGCTTCAAAAGTATCAGATAGGGAAAGTATGGAGACAGAGAGACAGGCAGACAGACACAGAGATAGACAGAAAGATAGACACGCAGAGAGAAACAGAGAGAGACATACATAGAGAAAGAAGCAAAGAGACAGAGATAGTGAGAGAGACAGAGAGAGACAACGACAGAAACAGAGAAACATCAAAATTTTAGTGGACTTCAAGAACAATAGGAATTAATAATGTGATATCATCTCAGTCAGGAAAACAAATGAAATCTTGGTTTCATTAAGGGGAAAATGGCTGTCACGAACAATAAATAATACACTTTCTATATTCTCTACATTACTTTCATTAGCTGTCATCTGAAGCATTGTTTTCAGTTTGGGGCACCACAGTTTAAAAAATGATATTGAGCCATCATTATCCCCCATTTTATAGATGAAGAAATTGAGACTCAGATAGGCTAAATATCTTGCCCATCATCTCACAGTGAATAGGTATATAAAATAATTGTCTTGGCTGAAGTCCAGCATTGTTTTAGCACCCTTTCTGCTATATTTAATTGGAGATTACAATATCAGCATTTGAATGGATCTGCTATTGTCCTCCAATGGTGCAAATTACAACTTTACTATCCCCTCTCATCACAGGGATTTTAGCCATTCATAAATATTCAACAAAGAGTCCATACAACATGCTGGGCAGTTTTCTCCAGATAAATCTTGGTGCTAATACTGACTAGAGCACACAAGAATTCTCTCATTTTTAATGATGACTCACCCATCTCATTTACTAAATGTATCCATTTTTGATGTCACTTTGGGACATATACAGCAGTCTATTCATTTCTTCATTACCTTTTGGTAGACCCACGAGTGTAATTCTCAGTCTAACTCTTATTTTATGATTGAACATCAAAGGAGAAAAATGACACTCATATCTGTCAACAAGTATCCCTTTGATTACTAGCAACTTAAAAAAAAAACACTAAACAGTTTGTGCTGAAAAAACTAATTGCTTACATTTGTAGTAACATATGTTAAATTTGCTTTGCCAACTCAGTCACCTGTCTGATAAGTTAGATAATTCTAAGAGATTAAAAAGTGAGCAGCAGTGCCTTATTTCTTATTTTAAGAGAATGAACATTTTTTATTTTTAAAAACATTGTTTTTACATTTGTTTGTATTAATTTATTTTTAATTAATTATAGTTAATTATTTTAAATTAATTAAATTTATTATTTTTAAATTTGTTTTTTAATAATTTTATTTTAAGAGAATGAAATATCAAACAAGAAAAAGATTATTCAACTATCAAAAAATAGAGAGTAACTTGTCCAAAGTTACCCTAGCTAGAGAGTGTCTGAGGCCAGATTTGAACTCAGGAAGAAGAATATTCTTGACTCCAGAGCCCATACTCTATCCACTGTACCCCCTAACTTCCTTTTTATTTCATATTTTGGAAATACTAAATAATTTCCATTCTGGCACTATTTGCAAAGATCTCAGAATTCTGTGCAACTGTTTGATGGGACAACTATTTGATTCTGAAGCTCTCATTTCTAGTAACTTTAAAAACAAATTAAGTGAGAGAAGTATGGAAATCACTAACTCACATCAGTACATAATTCCAGCCCTAGCTCTTTCAGTTGGTGAATTGTGTGATTTGGGGCAAGTCACTTAGCCTATGGACTTCACATAAATAAAATGGGGATATAGAATTATATGATCTCTAAAGTTTCTTTCAACTTTAACAATTTATATTATATATATAATAAACCATTACAACAGTTTGTTGGAGTCTATTTTGTGACATTTCTTATTTCAATATAAATGCCATATAATTTTGAAATGGGTAAGACATTTAATATTGTACACTAGTACTATGAAATTAGCATTACAAGAGAAATGGAAAGCTGGTTTGATTCACTTAATAGCAAAACTGTAGGAAATCTAATAGGGATCTTTAAGTATGGGGGAGGGTTGAGAAGACTAAGCCTAGAAATTTCAGGAAATGCTAATTTAGCTTTCAGCACTTCAAACTTATGCAATTACTTGCATTTTTCATGTAGTGCCTAATACAGTGACTGACTAGAGTCACAAAAATGTAAGCTTGTATATTATCTCAAACATTTTGCTAATCTGGGACAAGGGACAGTCACTTAACCTTAATTTCCTATAAAATGTAAAATCCGTAAAGTGAGGACAATAATAGAACCCACTTCATATGGTTTTTCTGAGAATCAACTGAAATAATGTGTATATTTTAAGTGTTTTTTAACCTATAAAGTTTACAATATTAATATTAATGAATATGGAATTATTATATATTTTGACCAAGGAAGACTGATTTAGTCGGCAACACTGTTTTCATTAAAGATATTTCAAAATTTACCACTTACTCTGTCTCTCAGCAACCCAAAATTCTAAGCATCACAAAATAAGAATTTTTTAAAGAAATGCCTTCTCAACTTACTATAACTAGGAATAGCACAATAAAAGGAGAAAGCTAAGTGGTTCACTAGATAGAACAATGGGTTTACAGTCAGGAAAACCTGACTTTAAATCTCGCTTCAGACACACTACCTGTGTTATCCTGGACAAGTCACTTAAGCCTTGTTTGCCTTAATCCACTGGAGAAGGAAACCACGTTGGCAAGAAAATGCCAAGGACATTATTGGTCACCCCTCTGACCACAAGAACACAAAGAGTTGGATATATCTGAACAACTGAACGACATCAACAAATATAATAAACAACACTAGCCTACATGTATGGAGTATTTTGCGGTTATAAAATGCATTCATTCTTTTACTTATGAGCAGAACATTTGTATTTACCATTTAATCAAAGGATAAAACACAAATACAAGAGAGTAGAGAAAAAAAAAAAAAAGGACAAATGCTCAGTGATGATTGGATGAGGGGGGTGGCCTGAAAGGAAGAAATAAAGTATGACAAGACTTTCCTGAAATTGGGCTCTAAGAGAATCTATCACTTAAATGATTATACTGCTATCACTGTATTATTTTCATTACAAATATAAATATATATAATATAAATTATTAATAACAAATAAAATGTGTATTTTAGCATTTTATAGGACTATTACCTTTATTGGATCTACATATATCAGAGATCTAACTAAAACTAGATCTCTTGATCCCCATTTTAACACTCTTTCTAAACATATGCTTCTTTTACAATGAAGAGAACAGAGTATATATAGGTTATCTTTGAAGGGATTGTTTATGTTACATATGCTTTTGGAATTCAGACAGACATGTTAAATCAGATATGGATACATATAAGTATACACATATAATTACATATATTTATTCATAGATTTCTAAGACTCAAAAGGACTTTAGAAAATCAACTCCAGTCCTTTCATTTTCTAGATGAAGGAACAGAAGTTTAACTGTCTAGTCACATAGTTAAGAAGTGTCAGAACAAAGCTTCAAACCCAGGGTCTCTGATTCTAAATCTGTTCCCCCACCCCCACCCCAAGACCCCATGCTTCTCCTCTAGTATCTAAACCTTAAAATCCCTTTTTTGTGTGTCACCTGTTTAGAAGTCTTGTGTAAAATATGAATTCCTTTGCAGGATAATGTTTTTTAAAAGTCTAAAATGCATGGAATTATATAGACATCCACTTAATATTGAAATAGTTATCAGAATATTTTAAAAAGCAAATTCACAGATCCTGAGTTAAAATTTCTTCCTCTAGATTAAGCAGGTTACAGATAAGGAAATTAGGATCTATTTATCACATACTATGTATGTTCCATTCAAAATATAGCTGCACAGACGTATCCAAAATGATTTTATACTTGGTGCACTGTGCTTTTACACAAATTAAATTTGGACCTCAATTTCCTCATCTACAAAAAAAGAGAAAAGTTTAATTGATAACCTCTGAGGTCCTTTTCAGCCCCAAATCTGATATTATGATCTAATAAGCACATTGCATCACAGATAAGTATTTGATCTTTTTTTCTATTTTATTTTAAAGTAGTAAGCTGGATAAAGTTTAATTTTAAAATTAAAAGATATATTTCAATTCCTGGCTATGTAACTGTCAATAAGTCACCTTATTTCTCTGGGCCGAAATTTTCTCATCAATGGCCAACTGGTGGTGCTGTTGGCTTTGTTTCCCATTAAGTGACATATAAAGATGAGGTACCCTTATTACACAAGGCTGCCCTGATTCACTATAATGTGTCATTCACTGAAATGACTAATGAAGTTTTTAAAAATCCCTAAGTATAGACACAGAGCTGGGGCTTATAGCAGCAATCAGGTTAATCTCAAGCTTTTTTTTTTTTTTTAACCCCTAGTCTACCTTCATATCATCCTAGAGATGTTCCTCCTTTTCTTTCATCTTCAAATGTCTACATTCTTTTAAAACTCACTTTTTTGGCAAACTGAGTTCTATCTTCACCCCCTGAGACTGCTCTGTTACAGCTGTTCTCACAAAGATTACTAATGACAATGATGATGATGACAATAACTTCTAAGGTTTGCAAAGCACTTTTTAAATATTATCTAATTTGATACTAATAACCCAATAGGATTAGTACTATTTGCCAAATTTTACAAATGAAGAAATTGAGACTGAGAGACATTCATTAAGTGAGCACTCCAAAGTCACACAGCTGGTCAGTGTCTGAGACAATATTTGAACTCATGTCTTCCTGACACGATACTAACCACAATGTCATCTAGCTGCCAATTGCCTCCTAATTGACCAAACCCAAAGGCCTTTTCTTAGCCCTCTTACTTTGAACAATGTGTAGCATCTGACAGAGTTGATGATGCCTTTCTACTTGGATATCTCCCATTCCCTTATCTTTAGTGATAATGTACTCCTTTCTTTCCTGCTTCTGACCATTCCTATTCCTCTTCCTTTCATTCCTTTTTTTCCTTTTGAAAATAAGAAAATCACTCAAGATCAATAAGTGGATCTTATTTAGTTTCAAGGGAAAATCAAGCTAAATTCAGCTTTACAAATTATTCTTCCTACTTTAGTAATCATTACCCTATTTGCTAAGAATATAAGATATTTTTAAAATCTCTAAATAGCTTATCACTTTTTAAGAAAAAGGAATCAATTCTATTGAAGTGTTTTTTCCTCAGGGTTACAAATGAAGATATATCTAATTAGCTTTAAATGGCATTATTATTATTAATTATGCTTGGAAATTGATAAATAGTATTATATTGAAGAATTAGTTATACTTAATTAAAATGTGTACTCTTTGCTTATTCATAAAATTAGAAAGGAAAAATTCAATGGACATACCTAAAATTCTGAAAAAAAAAATTGAAAAGCAAGGAAAAGGTATTGATAGCATGTAAAATTGTGAAATATTTCATATCAAATATTAACACACTGAACTTGAGTTTAGAGCACATTTATTGTGTTTAAAGCATTAAAATAGAGGAATGGAAGAACTGTCTTAATTGTTTTTTATATTAATGATTGTAACTTTTTCTACATGAAAGATTATTCTCAAAATAAAATATTTTCACATATTTGAGTTGTTTTGAAGATAATTTTTAAAATTACCATCATCCTTTCCCAAAGCTCCAGACCCATATCTGTATTGCTCTCTGTATCTTTTTACTTGTCTTCTCCCACAAGGAATCAAAAAATATATCTCAAATTTAACATTACTGCAAAACCTTTCTTTCCCATCTATTTTCTATAAATGAGCTTAGTATCCTCCCAGTAACATGGCTTCTTTCCTTGCTTGTCTCTTTATCCCTTACTTCAGGTCTACCTCCAATCATTGAGTCACAGATTCACAGTCCTGTAAAGGATATTAGAGATCACTGGGTTCAATCCTGTCATTTTAGACCTGAGAAAATTGAGTCTGAGAAGGATTAAATGACTTGGTTGGAGTAACATCATATAAAAGTCAAAAGTGAGATTTGAAATCAGGTCTTTCTGACTCCAAGTCCAGCATTCTATTTAGTATGCCACTTAGCTTTGTAATTACTGGCCAACTCCTTTCAAATTATATCTTTCCGATATTTCTCACATATATGACTCTCTCTCTCTCTCTCTCTCTCTCTCTCTCTCTCTCTCTCTCTCTCTCTCTCTCTCACTCTTCCCTCCCTTCTTCCTCTCTCCCTCCCCTCCTCCCTCCCTTCCTCCCTCTTTCTCTGTCTCTACCTCTCTGTCTCTCTCTGTGTATCTGTCTGTTTCTCTCTTCATCCCCTTCTGAAAATACATAAAATTGTTCTGGATAGTAACATAGAATAAAGTGCTAGCTTTCCAGCTTCTTTCTCAAAATGACTAGTAAATATTTGTTGGCTACCTTCCTAGTGAATGCAGCTCTCTACTCAGTCCTCTTTTGGAAATGGTCTGGTCTCTATCACCACAAAGGAATCACACCACTGACTTTTCCAACTCCCATATCATCTTGGATATCTGTATATACTAAAACGAGAGGGTTTTTTGTGGTCTCTACCTACTCTCTAGGTAGTAGACAAAGAAATGCAATATGGAAACCCAGTCACACTAAAATGATTACAAGTGATTGTGACTTCCATATTCTAAGATCAAAAATTCACACACTCAAACACACACACCTACATGCATTTCAGAATAAACAAATTAATGTTAGCCACCCAGATTTAAACATTATGTAGACTGTTTTAAACAGCAAAAAAAGAAGGAAAAGAAATGAAAAACACTCCAAGAACTTCATCTAATAGTACCTGAATCACTAAGTGCTTCACCATCAGAAAAGTGGCCACCAAACTGTTTTAAGGCTAAACAACATACAAGTAAAAAATAATAAAGATGGTGCCAAATTACAAAATAAAATCCCACACACATCAATTTCCTTTTACAATTCTTTTTATGTCACTGACATGATTGCATGGTTCTGTAAGATCATATCTTAAATATTACTTGATGACTGAATTTCATTTGTTTTTGACTATGCAGTGTCAAATGTTTGTTTATCCATGACTTGATATTCTTGGCAAAAGATTGACCCAATAAAATACATTACATTTGGATAGTCTTACTAACTGCATCCAAACACAAAAAAATTTCAAAATGCAATGTAAATTAAATGTGACACATTAGTCAGTTTCTCAAACTTTTATTAAGCTTACATAAGAATCAGACAATTTCCTTTTTAGATATAACATTTTAAATCTTTGTATTTTCCTTAGCTATGCTATTTTAAAATGAGAAATCACTTAAACATTTCTTTTATTAAAAATTTTATTTCGTTATTTAACCCAACTGTTACTTGGATAAATTTTCCAATAAATACTTTCCAATAAATAACATGTACTTCAACAAGAGGACCTGATTTTGAAATTATTCCAACTATCACTGACTCAGGATGAAGTTAAAGTTTGGACTCATTACTGAACAACTGCATAAATATGCAGTTAAATAAATAAATAAATAAGGCATTTACATGTATATGTTAATAAGAAGTAGAAATTTAAATGATATCTCCTATATCCTAAACATTTAAGTGTATTTCAGAATATAAACAAATTTAAAGACAAAAGACAAGTTCTTATTAAGTTATTATGACATTTTAATATAACTTTCATTTGATCTCTATTTTTCTCTGTTATCTTGAAATTTAAAAAAATTCAAAGACCACTTAGGGTAAAAATTAATTAATCAGAATGTTCTTGCTTAGAACATTTCTCTCTAGGTAGTAGAAATAAATCTGTTTTTAAAAATATAACCAATTTTTTCAAAGACCAAAATAGAATTGGGTGTTAAGGCTTTTATAATCACAGCCCCTGCACCACAAAAAAAAAAAAAAAAATGTTTATTGGCTATCTGTGCTATATGAAGTGAACAATATTTTTGAAAGTTAATGAAATACTCACCTTCTTCATCAGAAACATCAAGGACCTCGGTCATTGTCTCGGGTACATTTAACTTGTGTTTCTCAGTAACCGTCTGTAACGACAGAATCATAAATATTTGAGTTTTGTTTTTGAAAAGGCTCATAAAACAGACAAACATGGATATCTATCTTCCATAGCCACAGTACAATAGTTGTTGAATCATTTCATTTTTTCTCCATTTGTATTTTGAAGAATTAATTCTCTTCCCTAAAATCTTTCTTTGAAAAAAGACCATCCCTTCCAAGGAAACTTTACAGAGAAGAAAGTTGTCTTTCTTTGGATTCTCATTTTTAAAAAACATTTTTAACACACATATCCATAGATAACATACTCTAAGAAATTCAACTAATGTTTAAGGATGGTTTAAAAATGAATTAGGGAATGTTAGCAGAAGAATTTTACAAGGTTGCAAGGAATATATGGAATTTATTAAAACTGCCAAAGTCTCTGAAAATGAAGCTAGGAACAATGTTTAGATGTTTCAACATCTAAACTAAAAAAAAAAATTTTAAAAATGTAGGTACTTGGGCAAAGAATACGATTCATCTCTTTAGGGATTAGGATATCAATAGAAGAACATCAATCTTTTAACATATTTCTTCTTTTTAAGGTTCTGTTCCTACTATACATCTATGCCATGATTTCCAAATCCCCTGTCTTGAATTCTTATACTCAGTACTTTAGCTTTTTTTTTTTAAGTGAATGTCTAAATAGAAAGTGTGTTTTCCAGTTTCACGTGTTCGGTGATGAAGAGAGCCATCTACACCCAAGAGAAAGAACCGTAAGAACAGACTGTGAAACACAACATAGCATTCTCACTTTCTCTGTTGTTATTTGCTTACATTTTGTTTTCTTTCTCAGTTTTTCTTTTTCTTCCTTCTTGATCTGTTTTTTTTCCCTTGGGCAGCAAGATAATTATATAAATATGTATACATATATTGGATTTTACATGTATTTCAACATATTTAACATGTATTGGACTACCTGCCAGCTAGGGGAGGGAGTGAAGGGAAGGAGGAGAAAATTTGGAACAAAAGGTTTTGCAAGGGTCAGTGTTGGAAAAATCACCCATGCATATGCTTTGTAAATAAAAATAAATATATAAATAAATAAAAACAAAGCATGTTTTCATATTTTCTGTTACAATTTTTGATGGCCCAAAGTTTAATAAAACACATCTCCCAACATTTTGAAACATCTTCTGCCAAATGTCTGCCAATTGTGCATGTATGAAAATCTACATACAACTGAGGACCAATAGAGAAAAGATGAGACAAAATTATTTCTGTGTCACAGCTTATTTCTTATTTCTTCAATCCTCACTTCTCTTTCCTGCTCCTTGTTCTGTACATAATGCAAAATTGTCCTGGTTTTGAATGCTATCATCATATTTAATATTCAATAATTTACAGTGTGGTACATAGAGAACAGGTATCAGAGTTAGAAAGAGATGGGCTCAGATTCCACCACCTGCATAGAGAGAAGATAAGGAAGAAATAAGCATTTATATTAGCACCTATTTTACACCAAGAACTGTCCTAAATCCTTTACAAATATTATCTTATTTGGTCTTTACAATACCTGGGAGGTAGGTACTATTATGATTCCCACTACACAGAAGAGAATAATGAGGCAACCTGACCAGGGTCATATAATTAATATGAGACTGGATTTGAATTCAGATCTTCCTGACTCGAGGCTCAGCTTTTTATCCGTTATGCTACTTAGTAGCCTTTATATATACTGACTCTTTGAACATGGATAATTTTCTTAGTCAAGCAGTCCTTTATAAATTCTCTAAGATTATAAGTGTCAAAGCAAAGGTTGATCTGCACTGATAGAAGTTTTTCACTGTATGAAATCAGAAATCAGGAATTGAAGTGCTTTCATGTATTCAACAATAGACAGCAATGTTGACTGAAAATTCATTGGTGATGCATTCAGTCTATTTCATATTCTATACACTGTTAAGAATTATTAGGAACCAGAAATTAAATTAACATTATCAAAATTCTTTTAAATCAGAATTGAAGATGGAAAGGGTAATGGCTTCTATTTGAGATGCCTCTAAATGGAAATTTCATTTTCAGGACACTATTTCTGAAATGGTAATGGCTGTGAAAATTTTCACAGATGTAAAAAAACTAATGTTTTGAAAAAAAAATACCCAAAAGTGTAAAAGATCTGTTAAATAAAACAAATACAACTCTATTCTCAATGGTGAATATTCTACATCATGTTTCTGGCACAGAGAATGAAAGAAAATGTCAGAACTGATGGTCAAGACTTTTTTGGAGTACAGATATTTTTAGACCAGAAAGCTGTGTAGGGCCATTCATGACTTCTTAAATTCTATTTCCTTTGCTAGTCCCAGAATCACAAACCCTCTATTCTTTTTGGTTAACATTGTGATAGTGAGAGAAGTGGCTAAGAACATACTCAAACATGCCTATCTAATTAAAAAGTTAACCAGAACTCACTGACATCACAAATTATATACCTCTGCAAAATATTCAAGATATCTTGTGTCAAAAGAGTAATAAGACTTTTGTTCCATTTTATTTCTATATTTATCAATATTATAAATAATTCATTAAAATTAAATGATTTTTGGAGTTCTCATAGCATTAATCATGCTCTGTCCTATATTCTGCATATGCTTTATTTACATAGCTATATACATAATTTATATAACTCCTCAATTTATAGATCATCATCTCTCTAATACCAGCTGTGTGGACACGGACAATTACACTTCTCCTCCATGAGACTCAGGTAACTCTCTAAAGTTTATTTATTAGAATTATACATGAGTTTTGATTTAGATTAGAAAAAAGAATTACCACACTGATATTTATGAGTCCTTAACTAGCCTATTATAAATAAGTTTCTTAAAGACAAGAACTATGTCTCTTATTGCTCTTTGTCCATCCTTGCCATGGATGGCATGAGAAACATCTACCAAGTAAATAAAAAATAATCTAATTAACTAAATAAAATTACAAAGTGGAAATTAAATTAAATGTCAGAGCAAAATGAGCAAATAAATTAGTTATAATGAGAGTGTTGCACCAAGAGGCTTCAATACTTATATATAAAACAAGGTGCTATGAATGCAGGCCCGAACTTTTTTGTCTTAACTGAGGAAACAAATGAAATACTGTCTCTGAAAGACACTGAGAACTTGTTTTCTAAGTGATTATTAATTTGATCAAATTTAAACATGTCTTAGAAATGAATTATCTAAAATGGATTGTTATTATTACTCCTACATTTATAATAAAATGGACAAATAAGGTTCTAGGCCAATTTAATACAAATGTATTCAAGGTATTAACTAGGTTCTATAAGAGATATAAGTGAGCAATCTATCTTCTGAGATATCAAGGAACTTATAGCCTAGTAGGGTATTTAAACAAGACATCTGTATAAATAACTATTAGGATGTGATAATATTCATAGGTGGGAGCAATGTTCACAAAGTATACAGGAGAATGGGAGGTAATAACTTATTTCATTTGGGGAAACCTTAGAGGTAGTAATATTTTAAGGGGACTTTGAATCATCAATAGGACTTTATAATGTATTAGGACCCACTTTTGGCCTTCTGCCAAGTGCCTATTGATCCAATTGAGAAATGTAAGACAACCCAAAATACAGAGAGCTCTGAACAAAGAACTTTGAGTAAATAGCTGGTGGTTTATTGCCTGTACAGTATTCTTTAATAGCTCAGGAGAATTAAGAATTATATTAGAAAATCAGTTCATGAACAAATCATGATATCTTTGTTCTTTGTTTTGTTATGAGGTAATGGTCCCTCATATAAAGGGATAAGATCCTGGGTTCTGGAAATATTTTCAGAGTCCAGTCAAACTCACAAAGGATAGGTTACTACCTTATGAGAACAAGCCCAAAGTTAGCCAAGGGAAAAAATTAGATTGTCTCCCCTTTTTGACAGTTCTCAATAAATCATAATATTCAAAGATCTCAAAGCACAGACCTTAAAGCAGAAAATAAAGTGAATTCTGCCCTAGATTCCCTGAAAAGAAAAACTGACTAGCACAAGTAAGAGAGATAATGGATTCTGCATATATCTTTGCATTTGTTATCTTCCTTCCCTGGTAATTATCCTGTGGACAGACCTAGAGATTGGCAGCCCACTCTCTCCCTGCCACCCCATTTTTGGCCCTCTGACGTTTCAGTCAACTATAGAAAATAAATCTTGTCTGGATCCCTAAGTTTTGTGCATGGATTCTCTTTTCCTTCCCTATTAGAAACGTGATTTACCACAAAATCACTCACTGGGAGAGAGATTTGCCATCAAATGTAGTAATAAAATAAGTAGGAGATCTTGATAAGATCTTTTCATATAAAAAAAAAAATCCTAGGAATCAAAAGAAAGCACCTTCATTCAGATGGAGATGCAGTGAAATGGCAAAATTAATTGGTAGAGAATGTCCCAGGCATGAGGTATACACAAAGGTAGCAGAAAGTAATATAAAAATGGAAGAATAGCAAGTAGTAGAGTTTGGCTCTAATTTAGATAGCACCAAAGTAATGGAGCATTCATCAATGTGCCAAGTACTATAATATTTGCCAAGCAAATATTATTTATGCCCCAATGATTCTGTGATAGTATCCCTCCTGTGATGCCAATTGTTTTCCTAAAATCTGCTGCAACTTTATTAGCTCAATTGGAAGTACTGAATATTAAACAATTATATATGAAACCTTTAGATAAATATAAAATAATCTATTTCTCATTTGAACACATTTTGTCCTGTGCATTTTTTTTTTCAAATTTTGCTGTGATAATTAAACATGTTAAGATGTATTACTTTTTGGTTTCTTTTTTCCAATCTCACTATAACAGTCAACTTTTATTTGCCTTTTGATATTCTTCATATTTGTCATTTCTGAGATTGAAATATTATTTCAGTACCTCCATAAGACAGACTTTTTCAGTTGTCCCCAAGTTGGATTGGTTAGTTGGTTTAAGTATCTTAGTATTATCGATAACCTTATATAATATTTGTATTAATAATAATATAAGTAATACTATAAACATTTTCATATAGATTAGGTTTTTTTTTTCTCTAGCCCCAGAAGAGTGGGATGACTCAATCAAAGAATATGAAGAATACTGAGATGGTTCTTGTATATTGCCATACTGCTTTTCAAATACATCTTTTGCATATTTTCAAAAATAATAGCTAGGGCCTGACTATATATTCCAATGATATAGAGACCTCCTGAAAAAGGAAATACCCTCTTTCAAAGCAGATGGAAACCTTCTTTGTAACTCAAAGATTTAGAAAGAGAGAAATCCAGAGCCAAATAAGGTTTAATTATTTTTCCAGGGTCACACAGCCTATACATATTAGATTTGGGACTTGAATACAGGTCTTCTTGGCTCTGAAGTCAGCTTTGTAGCCACTATTCCATTTCTCATTTCTTTTTGAAAAGCCCTAAAATTAATTACTTTAAACAATTCAAATTTTTTAAAATCAATTCAAGGTAATATATCAAAACAGAAGTCATCTGTGGAACCATCAGTGGAATTTTAAAGTACACATTGAACATACATGGATAACCATTTATTTAAATGTTTCAGTGACTTGTTTTTAGATTGGTAGGCATTCCCTCCATCCAAGTATTATATTCCAGGCACTATGCTAAGTACTGGAGAAAACAAGGCAAAAAAGCATAGACCATGCCCTGCAAGGAATTCATATTCTAATGAGAGATAAGTTCAAATTATCATTTATGAATTAAGGAAAAAATCTTTGGTTACAAATAATTCATCATTTTATAGCCAATCTATAAGCCTTTCTGAATTAGGTTAAACTGAGCCATGGAGAATGGATATACCATTATTAGGCTTGGTCTTGACACCTTTCCTAATTAGTAGGACCAGTATTAGCTTAATATGCTTTGCCCTCTGAGAATCTAAGCTTCAATTTCAATAGCAAATGTCATCTACATACTAACATAAGCCTATTTAAAGCATTATTATGGTTTAAAGTTGATCCTTTATTCTTGAGGCTACCTAAATATGATGGATCCTTATAGATTATTGGTCTGGTTGAGAAACAACAGAGTTAGCTTGAAAAAGTAGGGATAGCTGAAGTATGTCAGCATTCTTTCAATATTGTCCTATAGTGATTCAGAATCAAAAAAACCTCAGATTCATTTTTTATTCCACAATGTAGTATAATTGGAAGCAAATACATGGCAAAGTGGAGAGACTGCTAAAACCTGGAGTCCAAATTTGAGGAGGGATTAAAATTTGGCCTCAAATACCTCTTTGATTCAGGACAAGTGAGTTAACCTGAATTTCCATCTTTAAATGAGGATAATAATAACAATCACTTCAGAAGGAAGGACAGATAAACTGTATAAAGAGCTAATCTGAAAACACTGTATCTCTTGTACTCCTTTCTCCTTTATACTCAAACTGCCAAAACACCAACTCTCTTACCTCTCTTCAGTATTAGTATAACAACCTAACAGTTAAGCTTGACTCCAAACTCTGCCTTAAGAGTAAGTAGGTGGAGCCATAGTGCATAGACATAGACTAGTTATATGTCTCCTGGGCAAGTCACTTCACATGTCTCATCTTCCCCAATTGTTGGATGGCTTCTTATCTGATAATTTTACCAACCAATTTTGATACCCAAAAGTGACCAATAACAGGGCCTACCTTGCTCAGAAACACACGCATTCACCACAAGTACGTACAAGTATATATACACAGACACACAAAATTTCTTAAAAAAACAACCAACCCTATATAATTAATAGGAACACTGTTGGCAAATACACTTTGTAGTATACAAGTTTGAATTCTCATCATTATCAGGAGAAAGCTTGTGTACCCAGTTGTTTAATTGAAAAATGATTTTCAATTTGGCCCATACCTTGCTATGTGGCATAGTGGATAAAATACTGGTCCTGAAATCAGGAAGACTTGAGTTCAAATCCAGTCTCAGATACTTCTTGGCTATGTAACCCTGGGCAAGTCACTTAATCTCAGTTTTCCTAAATTTATTCAACTGCAAAATGAGAGTGATAATGGTACTTAACCTTGCAGGATTGTTGTGAGGACCAAATGAGATAATATTTGTAAGGGAAAAAAGTGCTTAGCACAATGCGTTATATATAGTAGGTACTGTAAAAATGCTTATCCCCTTCCTCATACTCTCCACCATGTCTCTAATCTTAATATAAGTAATGATATTCTCTATATAAGCTAGAAATATAGAAATGCAAAGCAGAGAAGATGAGCAGAGAAGACTTCATTAAGAGCAGTTTTAATGTAAATGGAACCATATTTCTCTCTGGGAGACTACCAGATCGATGAGGTATAGAGTAGTATAGATTCCTGGTAGTCTAGAAGTTAGTGGTTATAAGAGAGTTATTAAGAATCCCCTTTAAATTGGCCACAGGTTCTAGGAGTGAAAGAATTCACTCATTCCCGAATATTAGTTGCAAAATGAAAGTTTATTGTTAGACAGAAATCAGTTTACCCAGAGACTGACTTCTATAGTGAGATTTATGGGAAATGGAGTTTTGCACTGAGAATGCAGTTCTCAGTGGACAGAAAGTCCTGGCAGCTGAGTAAGCTACCAAGGTCCATCTACAAAAGACCTAAGTTGATGGAAGCTATTTTATTGAGTATCTCAAGCAGATCAGAACCAGTGGGGGCTGGGAGCGCCTAAGTTGGCTCAGATCCAGTGGGCACTGGGACAAGCCCGGATCTCCTATTAGAATTCAAAGGGATGCTTTTTGACCAGGATTTGTGAATCAAAGGCTATGCAAGACAACTTGTCTTGGGGAGGATATGCCTCAGCCAGGAGGGTCTGGGAATCTGAAAGGACTCACAGATCAATAGGAAATACAGTTTCTTAAAGGGACCCCACCTCACTTCAAAACTATGCTTAACATTGGATCAAGTAGCATTCTAAACAGATCATCTTGAATCTATTTCTTTTTAAATAATGTGCTGCAACTGATATCTTCCTTCTAATATCTTCTGGGAACTAGTTGTGTAAGTCATGTAGTTATATTAGAGAAACGGTTTGTTTAACTTGGACACTTCTGCCCTTCCCACTTCCTTCCCTCTCCAATCTACCCTCCCACTCAAAAAAAAAGAGATTCCAAATCCATCATCTAGTGATGACTCCTTCAACCTACATATATGTAATCTGCTTCCCATTATTGCTATTGTGATATGTATTGTGATGTGAATAGCTAAAATCATTCATACATTCAAATTATTTATCAACCAGCATTTACTATAATTACTTTGTGGTAGGTATCAATATAAGAGCTAAAGATTAGTTTGTGAAATAGGAGAAATCTTGCCAGTAAAGATTTTGAAAAAAAAAATTATACATTATTTCTGGAATGCCAGCTAATGTGTTGTATAGATTGTATATTTTCAAGAAATTTAGTGAAAAAATTTCCCAGGAAGAAAAAAAAATAATAATGTAAGATAAGTCACTGTAAATCAGTATCATTTGGCCAAACAGTTATAATACAAGATGTGAAAATCAATTTTTCCTATTATGTTTTTTATCTGAAAAAAAAAATTAAAATGGGATTTTTTTAAAAAAGACAATTCTTAAATGAGTAGTTTCAGCTTTTCCTCTTTTAAAAACACTGCAGTGCATTTGCCCAAAGGTATTAAAGCTTCATCTTGGGAAACAAAACTGTATTATTATCTCCAATCTAAATTCAGCCTGTATCTTGCAGTTAATTAATAAATCATAGCCTAATCTTCCTAAAATTATATGTCAACCAGTTTCAGTTCATCTTTCTCAATGTATATCAACAGAGATTCAGTATCAGGATGTAAGAGAAAAATCCCTTTCCTTTTTCTCACATCTCTCAAAAGAACTAAGTGTTCTAAAACTCTGCATGCATCATTCCTGGCTGAGGGTATTTAAAGAAATTTGTTCAAAATTTTCTCTTAGTTTGATTTACAATCTTACTATCCTGGTGGGCTATTAAATATTTTAAGGCTATCCTACTTTTTTATAATGCATTGTTTAAAAAATAAATTAAATAGTTATTGTTCTTAAAGTCCAAGTTTCAAGGTTTAAAAAAAAAAAAAAAGAGGTCAATGAACAAATGAACACAAACTACAATAACATTTCAGCTTTTGGCCAAGAGGCCCTCTTTTGAAGGACTTTTTCCCTTCCACTGTGCTGCAAACACAGTTACATTACTTAAAAGGGAAAAAAAACCCTAACTCATTCTTCGATGCCCTCCTTTACTCTTTTACAATCTGTCTCTAGAATGTCAACTACTTGCCCTGAACTAAATGAATTCAAATGTTAATTATTGGTTTTTGCCCAAGTGACAACAGGTTTATTCAAAAAATCAAAACAAAGAGAAAATAAATACTGAGTCCTGAGAGGACCACCTCATCACCCAATGAAATGATAAAACCTGCTTTAAAATTAAGCTATTATGTTTGACAATACGAAGAAAAGAATTTTATTTTCATGATTTAGTAACAAATACAATTGAATGCATATGAGTAAAACCAGCTTTCAAAAAGTCAGCCTTTCTTTTCACCCTTGCCCCTCCCCCACCCCATCTCTGTAATTCTTGGCATAGAATCCTCACTAAGGAGCCTGCTGTGATAAAGCTATGCCACTTTACCAACTGTAGGTGTTGTGCAGCATGAACACAAGAAAAAGAAAAAAAAGGACTAGAGCTTAAAAGACACATTAAGAAATTAAGTATTAAAACACTTACATACATATTTGCAAAAACATAATTTCCTCACACTTGGGTGGCTAAGTGTTGCTATTTTGTGTGGAATTTTACTTCTGCCTCAATTGCTTTGACATGGACTCTGTGAGTATAATTATTAAACTTTTTATTAAAGAAAAAAAAAAAAGAAAAAGCTCAAATCCCAAAGAGTGTCAAAGATTATAAATGAAAAAGGAAAAATAAATAAACAATTCTGAGTCCCAGGCTCTGTGATTCAGGGAGCACTCACCGTTGTGGTAGTGGTAACTTCCTCAGTTACAACCTTCAGCGTATCGACCACAGAGATATATCCCAGACGTTTAGCAATGGCTAGGGCAGTATTGCCATTCTGAAGAGAAAAGGAGAAACAGAGAGAGAAAGAAGTAAGAGGGAGGACTATATGTGAGCCAATGAGATCACTCACAGCTCTGCCTGAGCCAGCATTTCCATCCAAAACTAGGCACAGCTTAGGAAAATCACTGGTTTTTACCATTATATCTGAATGTGTCTTTGTAACTTCTTTAGACTATAGTTCCAGTCACCATGGGAACATAACATACTTACATCTGCCTGCTATTTCTAATAAAAAAGTATTCTAATGCTTTAACCCTGAAGTTATCAAGTATCTCTTACAAATAATGTGTCATAACTACAAGTATGCCTAGTAAATTTAAGAGAGAGAAACTTAGCACGTGGGAAGTTAACTTTTTCATTAGCTATTACAACATTTGTTGTAGATCTGATATTGCCTTGGGGAATACAGTGAAATCCTTAGATACAGCCCTCTAAGAGCTCACCAGGCAAAAACTAAAAACAAAAGAATTCAGCCTGAACCACAAGAGATTCTAGCTAAATGGCATAGGTTAATTTACATTTTAAATGGTTCCTTGGACAATGGGACTTTGCTTAAGATTTGAGAGATCTTAAGCTGCTCTAGTTGCTAGAAAGACTAGAGGAAATATGTTCCCACACCTGATAGCCAGCTGTAAGCAAAACACATTCAATATGACCCAAGTAAAAGACTGGCTCTCCAGAGAAGAAATAATGGAGTCAATCAAACTGTTCTCCATCAGGCAAAAATCTCCCACTTAACTCTAAGTATGATTTCAGTAAAGGTTTTCTTTGGCAGTTCAACTTTGTTGGGAATTTGGTTTGCTTTACAAGGATGAATTGAGGTCAGCTATGACATGAACTAACCCTGATCAGCTAGGGAAGATTAATAGTAGCTACGCTTGGTAGGAATGCCTAAATTTTGTGTCATGAATCCCCCTAACTTTAACTACCTTTAACAAGCTGCTTAAGCCCACAAACCCTCTTTCAAAAGGAAAAAAATAATGTTTAATTCATAGGAATACAAAGGAAACCATATTAGAATAGAGTTATCAAACAAACAAAAAACAAATCAAACAAAAAACAGTTCACATAGATTAAGAATTCCTGATCTTGACACATTTTTTTTTCTTACAGTGGTAATGGCATTTGGCTTGGCTCCATGCTGGAGAAGTACATTGATGATGTGAGTATGGCCTTGTTGAGCAGCTTGATGCAGAGGGGTGTAGCCATTCTGGCAGTCATAGTCACCAGTTAGGAGAGAGGGAGGGGGAAAAGAGTATTAGCATTCAGAACTTAATCAACACCTGGTTGACTGATAACAATATTCTTCACAGCACTAGTTAAATTAAGGGGTGATTTTTTTTTTCCTATTTGGGCTGAATTCATATGCTTAACTATTTGCTTTAAATAGGGTTTTTTACTATGACAATTTCAAGAAATGTTTGGGGTTAAGGAGCAGCTCGACATGGTGCAAGCCATGTTAGAATTGCGGTCAAGCAAACTAGGTGTGAATATTTCCTCTTAACACATATTAGTTGTGTGACTGGAAAAGACATATATCTCAGAGTCTGAAGATAACTCTTTAAAATTAGAAGTTGATTAAAAAATATGAAACATTATGAGAATCAAATATAGGTACATTGGAGGAAAAAAAAAAAACTATGCTCTCTACATCATAGTTCATAAAAGAAAATTTATGTAAATCTACTTTGGAAACCTTAAAATACTCTAGAAATACTTGTGACTATTGTCAATTCTGTCTTATATTTTAACTTTCTGTCCAGACAACGTATCACTGCTTCATTGAGCATGTCTATAAGATGATTCCTAGTGTGACATAGCCCACTAAAAATGAAAAAGGAATCTAGGTTTCTGGAATGTATTTTTGTAAAGGGAAAGGGGGCTTGAAGCAACACAAAATCTGACAAAACATTCTCCCATTTGAATCTATTTCAAGTAGTTATTCTACCCCACAGTTTAACATACCCTCTTTAGAGCTTTAAAGAACCTCCTAGTTAATGAAACTTATTGGCATGAAAGTCAACAAATTGCAAATATTACTTAGAAACCCATATTAAAAATGCATAGACCAAAAATGAAAATTAAAAAAAAAAAATCAAACCTCTTCAAACTGTCCAGAAGTGGTTAAGAGGTAAGTGCTATATAAATGAAAATACTATATCCTACTATAGTATATAAATGAAAATACTATATCTTACTATAGTAGGGGATAGGGGGGAAAAAGGACCTCTCCAAGAATTTTACCTTGGTTTTTGCATTGACATTTGCTCCTTGCTTCAGAAGAAAGTTGACCATTTTTACATTTCCATAATGGCAAGCCACAATCAAAGGAGTATAACCAAGCTGTAATGAATAAAGAAAAAAAATACAGTATAAGTACTCTGAATATTTTTTATAAGACTTCAAATTCAAAATATTTCCAGAGCAGGTAGCAGAAATAAAAGAGAAAGGCTATCCTCAGCTATTTCACAGCTTCAATATATGTGTTCTTTATTTCTCCAACCTGAAAATGGGATCCTGTAATACATTCCATTATCATCTTTTGATTTACCTTAGTCTGAGCATCCTTGTTGGCCCCATGCTTAGTAAGGATTTCAGCAACATTCACTTTATCCTCTTGAGCTGCAAGATGCAAGGATGTCAGCCCACTCTAGAGAACAAAAGAAAATTTGAATTAAGCACGTGAGGAGATTTGGTTTCTCAAATTTAATGAATTCGGAAAGAAAAAAAACTTTTAAATATAAAAAAAATTTGTTTACATATAAGAGAATCTCATAAGCAACATCCCTCTCCTCTCAAGTTGAATTTCCTGATTAGCAAAAAGCAACACTTTTAACAAACATTATGTATTTTCTGCAGGTACCACTTATGTTATCATTGTAAAGCTTTAAAATAGCTCCATTAATGAAGCTATTAAATACTTCTCATCTCAAATCCATCTGGTTCTCACTTTATTCACATAAATAATTTAAAAAGAAAACCTGGCTTACATTTTAATAACTATGGGAATAATTAATAAAATAGCTATATCAGCATCAATGATCAAACACAATGTCAAGAAATTAATTTAAAACAATATGCACACATGCTATAATTGGAAGTTGTAACTAACAAGATTATCAAAGTCAGTGATGTCATACCTAAATAGAAATGGGAAGCATTAATCTGTATATAAGGATATCCCTGGGGCATATACTGATGTAGTTTTAAAATGTGTTATCTAACTTTGTATTTTATTTATTTTGTTAAATATTTCTCAATTACATTTTAATCTGGCTCGGTCTGCACTGAGTAATTTAATATATGTTGTGGTCTGGGCAGCATGTTTAATATCTGTGATCTAAGTAACAGAAAGGATTATCTGTCAGTGAAAGTAAGTTAACAAACATTATTAACTAGGCTGTATGTACCAGGTATGGTTCTAAATCCTTTACAAGTATCTATTTGATCTCATAACAATGTGGGAGGTAGATGCAATTATTATTTCCATTTTACAATTAAGGAAATTGAGGAAGGTAGACTTAAATGATTTGTTCAAAGTCACATGATCAGTAAGTGCCATAAGGTCACATTTGAAAGCAGGCCTTCCCAATTCCAGACCAAGTACCCTATCCACTGTGAAAACTAGTTGCCTATACTATCAATCATGGGTCCTTGAAATGATGATGAGTTAACTAATCATTAACTATCTAAGAAAATGAACATTTTAATAGCAAGTTGTGCTTTTGTAGCTTGCTCTATTTTCATAAAAAATTGTTTAACCTTTTTATCTTTGAAAACACTGCCAGTCTAAGGATGATTTGTAATTTACTACATCAATTGGGCTTCTGTTGGTGAAATAAATTCAAGATACTCCTAGTAGAAGCAAAAAAGAAATTATAAAAATCTCCCTGCCTCAATTACAACTGATTGAGCAGAACTAGAAAAGTCCAGAACTGTTTACTTAACAGATTTGTTAAGAGTATGATTTAATAAAGAATGGATACAAAGGGAGTCTTGAAAGATAGTGCTTGCTATGGACAGTTTCTCATTTGTAAAGTTTGATATTTTATTTGGTTCATATTTAAAATATATTTTGGGAAAGCTCATATTCTGTCAAATATCTTCACTGGGTTATTTATACAAAGTATTTTACCATTATTTTATTGTGATACAAAAGAACATAAAACAATCTTCAACTTGTCTTAATTATATAAATATCCAGACATTATCAAATATTTTCCTCATTAAATTTTTAATTAGTTTTAATTTAACTACATATATATTAGAACCTAGGTTGGAGTACACAATGTCTAACACCAGAATTACTCCTAAAAAAAATATCATTCCTATGTGATTCAGAATCCATTTTTTTAACTGCTAAGTTCCATGACAGATATCTCAAAAATCCTAAAGAAAACACATCTTAACAGACAGATCATGCATGTAAACAACAACAAAAAAAATATAGAGCAGATTAGAAGTAGGCAATTAAAATCATAGTTGTTTTTTCCACTTAAAAATACTATTATCAGAAAACATATCATGAAATGCCTATAATTCTATTCCAGCATATTTTCCTCAAATGGAAAAATTCCTTCAATACCTATTTTCAAGGGCCTACTATATGCAAAACACTGAGCTATGCACCATGAAACAAAAGAAGAATAAAACACATTTGCTACCACTGAATGATTTATAACCTAGTAGAAGTAATACAAGTACAAATATAAATATAATGCAATAACAAATATTTATTGTCTAAAATATAACAAAATATTATGCTATTTACCAGAGAGTTTTAAAATGAAGCTAAAATACTCTCTTTATCCTCAATGGGTCTACAATGTAGTAGAAAGATAAAACACTAATACAATTTTTGGTAGTATTTTACATTTACATTGTTTCCCCAAAATTATTATTTTTAATTTATTATTATTATTATTAAGAATAGAGGATAGAGGGACAAAGGACAAGACTAGTCCTGGAATCAGGGAGAGTCCTCTTCTGGAGTTGAAATCTGGCCTCAAACACTACTGTGTGATTCTGAGCAAATCATTTAACTGTGTTTGCCTCAGTTTCCTCATCTGTTAAATGAGCTGGAGAAGGAAGTGCTAAACAACTGCAGTATTTCTGCAAAGAAAACCCCAAATAAAATCATGAAAAGTTGGACATGACTGAAAATGATGGAACAATATTTCTCACATAAGTTAGTCAACTGAGGTAAATTAATAATAATGATAGTAAGAAAAAACAAAAGAACCCAAACACTTCTACCCAGAAAAAAATCGATCTCTACAAAATGAAAAGATATAGCAGACAATGGAAAAACTAACTTTAGATATAAGCTCATTTGTATAATATTATAAAAGATGGTGGTGGAAGTTATAAGCAAAACGAAGCAGTGAAGAATGGAAAAAAGAAAACTCTTCAAAAAATTTAGTATGAGACTCAACTAAGCCAAAAAGAATCAACATTGAATGGAATCAGAAATCGAACAATGTATATGCATATATATGAATTTGCATATATACATGTATGCATATATTTTATATATAAGTAAAACAATATATAATTACATAATTATATTTATATATTGTGTGTACATGCATTGTATATATGTGTATGCCATACATAAATAGAATATATAAATACAATTGTGACTGTATTTATGTAATAGGTATGCATATGTTATTTTGGTACATAGTTTATAATACATATTTTTTTTTAATCTATATTTTTACTAGCAGTCTCTCTTTCTCTTTTTTTTAACAATGGCAAAAACAAATTACCTTAGTTGACATGTGGATGTTAGATCCTTTATCTAGGAGCAAGGTTACCATGTCAGTATGGCCTTCCTGAGAGGCCAGGTGAAGTGGAGTGACCCCTTGCTTTGTCACAATGCTGGTTTCTGCTCCATAATTCAATAATGTGATAGCTATCTGCATCTGATTCTTCTTAGCAGCAATATGCAATGGAGTGTAGCCATTCTAGAGGAAAAAAGCAAGAAGTCTTTCTGTATAATCTGGTCATTTCAGTTCAAGATGGATGGGACTTCAGAGGTTTTTAATCCAGTCCCTTCATTTTATAAATGAAGACACAGAAGGCAAGAAAGGTGTTGAGTTACAGAATGTGATTTTAAGCTTGAATTTTTAAATTCTAAATTTTTCTAATATATCACATGTTCTCCATTCATATAATCAGAAGAGGAAGAGAACTTATAAATCATTGAATCCAATCAATCATCTTTAGGAGAAGTTTTTTCTACCATCTTCCTAAGAAATAACCAACCAAGCTTCTCATTAACTACTTTATATAATGGGGATATCACTACTTACTGAGAAATCCATTTAATTTTTTGACAGCTGTTAGAGCCATTTTCTTCCCTTATTGAGTTAGAATCCACCTCCTTATAACTTCTACTCATTAGTACCAGTATTTGAAAGCAAAACAAATAAGTCAATTCTTTGGTCTACATCAACAATCCATTGATCATAAGTATTTTTTGTTTTAATTTCTTTTACAGGTTAAATAATCATTAATTTCCCCAAAAGTTCCTGAAAGGCCCCTCAACATTCCGATTTCCAACCTCTTACAACATAGTGAACAGAACTAAACCCAATATTCTACATATGCTCTGATTAATGCACAAAACACTAGGATTATGAGTAATTATCAACTATACAACATGCTGGAGGAGGCAGAGCCAAGATGGAGGAGAGGACACACGCTTCTTTCTGAATTTCTCCTTGGACTCTCAACTAATTATCAAAATCAGCCTGTGAATTTGTTCTAGAACAGAATTCACAAATGTTGGGAGGGCAGCAAATTAACAACAGAAGATAATTTTGAAGATCATCAGAAAAGGTCTGTTCTGGTTGGGCACAGGGAGGTGGCCAGGCACAGGATGCCAGCACACACTGAGCAGACCCAGGGTGGGGAGCGGTCTCTGCCAGGCAGTGCAGACTCCTGTGCAGTAGAGAATCTATGGGGAGGACTCTACCACAGTGTTGGCTACTCTACCCTGGTTGCAAAGCCAAATAGATCAACAGAGAACTTATAAAATATCCAACACAAAGAAGATAAAGAGTGAACCCCAAAGCACCAATCTCATGGAACTTGGCCACACCCTCCTAACACCAGGAGTGACTCAGCACGATCCCAGCACAGCCACTGCCACTTTACTACCACTTTGCTGGTGCCTATAGAGGAAGCTTGAAAAACTTCCCTTGCCTGAAAAGCAGATTCTAATTTAAAAAAAAAAAAAAAAAAGAGTAAAAAGGCAAAGTGAACTCTAACTATAGATAACTTCTATGGTGATAAAAAAGAACAGATTACAAACCCTAAGGAGACTAAAAGCAAATTGTGTTCAGATGAAGCCCCAAAGGGTGATGTAATCTGGTGCCCACCTTACAAGGCTCTCCTAGAAGAAATTAAAAAGGATCTCAAAAGAAATCTAGAAGAAAAATGGAGAAAGGAAAGGAAAACTCTGCAAGAGAGATTGGAAAAGGCATGTAATTCATAAGATAGATTTGATAAAGTGGAAAAAGAAAACAACTCCCTGAAAAACAGAATTTGTGAAATGGAAAAAGTAAAGAACTCCCAGGAAAACAGATTTTATGAATTGGAAAAGGTAAAATACTTCCAGGAAAACAGAATTTGTGAAGTGGAAAAAGAAAATAATGCCTTAAAAATAGAATTTGTGAAACGAGGGAAAAATTTTTCGTAGAACAAAACAACTCATTTAAAAACTCAATTGGACAAATATAAAAGGAAGTAAAAAAAAGTAACTGAAGAAAATAATTCACTAAAAATCAGAATTGACCAAAGTGAAATGAGTGACTTGATAAGACATCAAGAATCAGTCAAGCAAAATCAAAAAAAATGAAAAAATAGAAAAAAATGTAAAATACCTACTTGAGAAAACAACTGACCTGGAAAATAGATCCAGGAGTGATAATCTAAGGATTGTTGGACTCCCTGAAAACCATGATGAAAAAAAGAGCCTAGACACTATTTTTCAGGAAACTATCAAAGAGAACTGCGTTGATGTCATAGAATCAGAAGGTAAAATAGCCACTGAAAGAATTCACCAAATACCTCTTGAAAGAGACCCCAAAATTAAAACTCCAAGAAATATTGTGGTTAAATTTCAGAACTATCACATCAAGGAAAAAATATTACAAGCAGCTAGAAAAAAAACAATTCAAATACCAAGGAACCACAATATGGATTACTCAGCATCTAGCAGCTTCCACATTAAAGGATCAAAGGACCTGGAATCTGATATTCTGAAAAGCAAAAAAAACTTAGAATGCAACCAAAAATAAATTACCCCACTAAACTAAGCATTTTCTTCCAGGGAAGAAGATGGGTATTCACTAAAACAGGTGAATTCCATGTATTTGTGATGAAAATACCAGAGCTAAACAAAAAAATTTGACCTCCAAATATATGACTCAAGAGAAGGATAAAAAAGTAAAAAGAACTCTTGAGAACTATATTTCTGTTATGGGTTATATGTTATATAACATATAACATATAAAATATATTATATAGAGAGTGCATGTATAAATTGATTGCGGGAAATACAGAATTAGTAGTTTTAACCATAAATGTGAATGGGGTGAACTCTCCCATAAAGCAGAAGTGAATAACAGACTGGATTAAAAGCCAGAATCCCACAATATTGTTGTTTACAAGAAACACATTTAAAGCAGAATAATACAGAGTAAAGGTAAAAGGCTAGAGCAGAATCTATTATGCTTCAGATGAAGTAAAAAAAAAGCAGGGGTAGCCATCCTGATTTCAGATCAAGCAAAAGCAAAAATTGATCTAATTTAAAAAGATAAGGAAAGAAATTATATCTTGTTAAAGGGTACCATAGATGATGAAGCAATATCAATACTAAATATAGGCATCAAATGGTATAACATGGAATCTAAAGGAGAAGTTAGGAGCTGCAAGAAGAAATAGATAGCAAAACTATAATAGTGGGAGATCTCAATGTTGCTCTCTCAGAACTAGATAAATCAAACCACAAAATAAATAAGAAAGAAGTTAAAGAGGTAAATAGAATACTAGAAAAGTTAGGTATGAGAGAACTTTGGAGAAAATTGAATGGAGACAGAAAGGAGTACACTTTCTTCTCAGCAGTTCATAGAACCTATACAAAAAGTGACCATATATTAGGATGTAAAAGACCTCAAATTCAAATACAGAAAGGCAGAAATAGTTAATTCACTTTTTTTCAGCTCACAAAGCAATAAAAATTACGTTCAATAAAAAGCCAGGGAAAAATAGACCAAAAAAAAAAAAAATGGAAACCAAACAATCTCATCCTAAAGAATGAATGGGTGAAATAGCAAATCATAGACATAATTAATAATTTCATCCAAGAGAATGACAATAATGAGACAACATATCAAAATTTACCGCTTCTGATTAACTACTTTATATAATGGGGATATCACTACTTACTGAGAAATCCATTTAATTTTTTGACAGCTGTTAGAGCCATTTTCTTCCCTTATTGAGTTAGAATCCACCTCCTTATAACTTCTACTCACTAGTACCAGTACTTGGAAGCAAAACAAATAAGTCAGTTCTTTGATCTACATCAACAATCCATTGATCATAAGTATTTTTTGTTTTAATTTCTTTTCCATGATTAAATAATCATTAATTTCCCCAAAAGTTCCTGAAATGCCCCTCAATATTCCGATTTCCAACCTCTTACAACATAGTGAACAGAACTAAACCCAATATTCTATATATGCTCTGATTAATGCACAAAACACTAGGATTATTAATAATTATCAGCAACTATACAACATGCTGGAGGAGGCGGAGCCAAGATGGAAGAGAGGACACACGCTTCTTTTTGAATTTCTCCTTGGACCCTGAACTAATTATCAAAACCAGCCTGTGAATTTGTTCTAGAACAGAATTCACAAATGTTGGGAGGGCAGCACTTTGTTGCCCCTGTTATTTCTGAGTACAATTCAACCTAATGTTTCTGGACCAATTCACGTGACCTACAACACAAACCCCAGTGACCCTATAAAAGTATGGTTAGCCCCAATAAATATCTCACCTTGGCAGTGGCATGAGGAGATGCACCTTTCTCCAGTAGCAGCAGTGCCACTTTCTGGTTGTCATAATGAGCAGCAACATGGAGTGGGGTGAGGCCATTCTGTAGAGGGTGTGTTTATGTTTGAGCATTAATAAATTGTTAATAGTTGCACTGAAGCTGCTAGGAGCCATTATGAAAAACAAAACTGATACTGATTAAGTTCATGTTAATAGATTAACCAAAAAACACACTGAACTAAAGAGATGAACAATGAACAATTACAGAATATTTTTGTATGGGAAACTTCATTTGAAACCAAAATAAAACTGCAATGAAGCACACTGTACCTTGCTGAGAAACAACTAAGGAAACTAACAAGCTATTTTAAAAATTCTAAACCAAAGATTAAAAATGTGAAGCTGGAACCACTGAGGTTTCAGTTACCTTGCAGCTTTGGAAAACAAGAGTTCTTTCTCCACTGTCAGCCCATTTACAATGTTTGTGGGGTATTTTTGTTTGTTTTCTAATTTGTTTGACAGATACTAAAAATTGGTTTCTCTACCTCAGTGTTGAGAAATAATCCATTATAGCTTTTCTTCTATAATTCAATATATTGCATATTTAAAGTGTAAAAGACCTTTAATCACAGGATGATCCTGATAATTACAAGATCTATAAACTTCTCATTCTTCCAACGTATCTCATGCCAAATACATTTACCTTGCCAGCGGAATCTGGGGAAGCACGACGTTGAAAGAGCAGTTTTGCCACATCTAGGCTTCCATATTTTGCAGCTACATGAAGTGGTGTAAATCCTTTCTGAAAATGTGAAAAAGAATGGAGCAACAGAAGGGAAGAAGGTACAGGCAGGGAAGAAAATGGAATTTTTACTCCAGTAGCTTTTAAATAAGTCAATAAAAAATCAGCCTGACCCAAATGATGAATTTAAAATGTATTTAGGAAAAGACAAGTAAACATTATTTCCATTACCAATAAACAAGGTCTTTTAAAAAAGGGGGGGGGGGAGAGAAAAGAAGTTTAAAATAAGAAGCTCAGGATAAACTTGGATTTAAAAGAAAAATACATATTTAGGAATAAATTTATAGAATCAAATTTTGACTTTTGATGTTCATATACTTTAACAGACTGATATTAGTGTCAGAATTTGATATGTATTAGATGCATACTATGCGCAAAGTATGGGATAGAAATAAGAATGATATATCTCTCTTCAACAATGAGATGATTCAAATTAGTTCCAATTGTTCAGTGAAGAAGAGAGCCATCTACACTCAGAGAGAGGACTGTGGGAACTGAGTATGGTTCACAAAATAGCATTTTTCATTCTTTTTGTTGTTGTTTGCTTGCATTTTATTTTGCTTCACTTTTTCTCTTCTGTAGCATGGTAATTGTATAAATATGTATGCATATATTGGAGTTAACATATATTTCTACCATGTTTAACATATATGGACTACTTGTCACCTAGGGGAGGGTATGGAAGAAAGGGGAGAAAATTGGAACACAGGTTTTTGCAAGGGCTAATGCTGAAGAATTATTCATGCATACATTTTGAAAATTAAAAAGCTTTAATAAAAAATAAATAAGAATGATATCTAGCATTAATATAGTACTTTATGGTTTGCAAAGCACTTTATACATATTATCTCATGTCTGATCTTTACAACATTGAGAAGTAGTTGTTAACATTATCCCTGTTTTACAGATGCAGAAACTGAGGTTGAAAGATTAAATAACTTTCCCTTCTTGAAAACAAACATATTAAAAAAATAAATAGATGAAGCAAACTTTCATACTTGCCATAGCTATTAAGTACCTGAAGATGGATTTTAATTCAGTCTTACTTATATGGGCATAATTAGTACAGACGAAACAAAACTATACTTATCTTTTTCTGGCTCAAGAATCCAAAAGGATTTTGTTCATGTTGCTTAGCCTCATTCTCTTTTTCTTTTATGTTCACCATTTATTTTATCATTTCCACTGAGGATTTCTCTAAAAAAATTTTTATATTTTTTGTGGCAAAGGCAATACTTTATTATGTTGTTGATTTATATTGCCAGGGGATATAACTATGCTATGGCCTTAAGAATAACATGACAAAAATATCCAACATCAGTAACATCTCCCATCCTGGATGCCTGGTTTTCCTCTTTCTCATAAGAATAGTACTATGTTTACAAGGTAATTCCTTCAAAAATTACATTCAATTTCTGTCAAAATACAAGGATAATTAAAGTCAGTTTGTTAAACATAGTGCTATCTTACAAGGATTCTTTAAGTCTACTTTCAACTAAATGGTAAATAGCCTTCATTAAACACATTTGTGCGTAAACATATAGTGTAGTTTTACATTTCTAATCAATAGCTACCCACTATAATGAACATCATGTTGAAATGTAGATAGATCTGTAGCCTGAGACTATGACTATCTAAACCATCTAAATGGCTTTAGCCATACCAATCAAACTAATAAAGATTATTTTATAGAACTAGAAAAAAATAATAATAGAATACATGTAGAATATCAAAGATCTAGAACATCAAAAGGATCAATGAAAAAAATATGAAGTTGGTCTAGTAGTATCAGATTTCAAACTACATAATAAAGTGGTTATCATGAAAAAAAAAATCTATTGCTGGCTAAGAAATAAAATGATGAATCAGTAAACAATACAGAATAATAAATGACCATAGTAATGTAATGTTTGATAAATGCAAAGATATAAGCTTGGAGTAAGAACTCATCATTTGACAAAAATTGCTGGGATAACTGGAAAGAAATTTTACAGAAAGTAGGCATAGACCAACATTTTATTCTGTATACCAAGATAAGGTCAAAATGTATAAATGGTTAAGATATAAAGAGGAATATCCTAAGTAAATTAGGTGTGCATGGAAAAATGATCTTTGGATCTATAAATAAGGGCAGTTTATGACCAAACAAGAGACGGAGACCATCATGGGAAGCAAAAGAAATAATTTGGATTACATGAAATTTAAAAGTTTTTGCACAAACAAAATAAATACAGGCAAAAGAAAAATAGGAAACTGAGGGGAAAAAAATCATACAAATTTCTTTGAGAAAAGTCTCATTTCTAAAATATAGAGGAAATTGAGCCAACTTTATAAAAAAATAGAACCACTCTCTAACTGATAAATGGTCAAAGGATATGAATAGGCAGTTTTCAGAAGAAGAAATCAAAGCTACAATCAAAGTCATATGAAAAAAATGCTCCAAATCATAGTTACTTAGCTTCATTCTCTTTCTCTTTTATGTACACCATTTCTTTACCATTTTCATTGGAGATTTCTCTAGGAGAGTTTTTATATTTTCAGTTGCAAAGGCAAGAATACTTTATTTATTGTGTTGTTGATTTATAGATTAGAGAAATACAAATTAAAACAACATTGAGATACCACCTCACACCCATCAGGTTGGCTAATAAAACAGAAAAGGAAAATGACAAGTGCTGGAGGGAATCTGAGAATAGGGAGATTAATACATTAATAGAAGAATTGTGAATTAGTCCAGCCATGGTGGAGAACAATTTGGAACTATTCTCTAAGACCTACAAAACTATATACCCTTTGACCCAGAAATACCATGATCCCAAAAAGATTAGATAAAAAGAAAAAGGACCTATTTGTAAAAAACAAATTAATTATAGTGGATCTTTTTGTGATGGCAAAGTTTTGAAAATTGAAGGGAATGTCTATCAATGGGAACAAATTATGGAATGTGATGGTGATAGAATACTATTGTGCTATAAGAAATAAGCAGAATAGTTTCATAAAAAACTGAGGAGACAAAAATGAACTTATGCAAAGTAAAGAGAGCAGAACATTGTACATAACAGCAATACTGTAATGAAGATAACTGTGAAAGACTTAGCTACTCTAAAAAGGCAATGATCTAAAAGCACTTTGCAAACCTTAAAGTGGCATATGAACACCAGCTATTATTATATTAAAATTTCAAACTTATAAAATAAACAAACTAGAGAATTAATTGGTTTATGTAATATAAAACCATGAATTTAAGAAATTTTTATTCTGAAATTTGTCATGTATTTAAAAAACTTCTACTGTGGAAATGTACAGCTATCATGACTTGAATGCTGTAAATATCTAGATGAAGGGGAAAATTGCAACCAAATTTCTTGAAAAAGGGATTGTAGAGACAAGATCTAAGAAAGAATATGGAATCAGGATGTTAAACAATATATTTATATATTATATATCAACATATGTATATCATATGTATTTCAATATATATATAATATATCTATAATTCAATATCTTGGATGTGATAGGATTATATAGAATATTAATCCTTTAATACTAAGGCTACAATTTAATATATACAGGTTAAGATTGTACTTGAGGGACTTGGATGAGGGGGGACAAAGGAACACATTTCCAATGTCATAATAGAAATAGAGCATTCTAGGGGTGGCATTATAGAAATTGTTTTCAATTGCCAACATCATTGAAATAATGTATAATAATGCCTTTTTCTTGCTTTGGAGCTGGGACTTTGATGCCCAAGAAAGAATCTGAATAATAATGATATATCCTAGAGATGTGGTTTCCATAACACCTATCTCTTCTTGATTTCTCTATATTGTTTCAACTACTCAACCACTTATTTTAATATCTTTTTTGAATTTAATTTTATTTCTTCAATGAATAAAAATGGATTTTCTCCTTTACACCAACCATCATCATTGAAAAGAAAAAAAAGTTCTCTTGTAACAAATATGCATAAGTCAAGTAAAACAAATTTCTATTTTGGTCATGTCCTAAACATCTATGCCTAATTCTGGAGTCTGAATTCATCAGTCAGAAGGTATCCTTACCTTAGTAGCTAAAGAGTGAGCTGCTCCTGCTTCCAGAAGTACCGATGCCACATCTACCTGGCCTTCCCTGGCTGAAATATGGAGAGGTGTGTATCCATTTTTAGTGGCTGCATCTGGGTGAGCCATATGTTGTAGAAGCAGCTGGACTATTTCTGTCTTACCCAGGCGAGAAGCAATGTGTAAGGGAGTCTGTTCCTCCTACAACTCAAGTCAAGCAAAAAGTTAGAGACAGAAAGATTCTCTAGTGACATAATCTAACCAACTGCCTTTGGGACAATGTCACCCCACAATTACCTATTACTAACATTATTATTCATTTATATAATTCTTTTAAGTTTTACAAAGCACTTTACATGTATTATCCCATTAAATTTTTGTAATAACCCTTGAGATATTATTCCCATTTTACTTATAAGAATGTTGCATCTGAGAGAAGTTAAGTGACTGGCCCAGAGTCAAATATCTACTAAGGAGGTAAAACAGTATTTGAATTCAGGTGTTCTTGATTGCAAACTCTTTTCAATTGTAGCATGTACATTTTTATATACAGAGTTAATAAACTTTTAACAAATACATAGTTCCATGAATTTCATCAATGTTTCTTTTCACTCCTACTTGTTTCTGATAATTAAGACAGCTCCCTTTTCTGCCTTTTCTGAGGTAAAAACAGGTTTCAGCATTCATTTTATTTACATACAGATCAACTGTAAAAATTTGATTTCCAAAGAATATAGACTCACATATCTATCCAAGGATAAATATGAAAATAATTAAAAAGAGAAAACATATCTCAAGATACATGCAGTATTATCTGCTTGTTAAAGGTAGGAAATGCTCCCAAATCTAGAATTGGCATTCTATCATTCTTATAGACCAAAAATTCTGAAGGCAGTCAAAAATTATGGGGAAAGATTAACAAGTCTTTTACCAAGAAAGTTTAGGGAATCATTAAAAAGTTGGAAAGAAAAATTTAAAAAAATATCATGACTCAAGAAATATTTATTGATGATGTGGGTAATGATATGAACCTGAGAATTCATCTATGTAGAGAGCTTCTGGTGAGGAAATTCCTTTATCAATGTAGATCTGAAATTGTTTTACCATTATTAGTCTTAGAGAGTTATCTGGAAAAACTGAAAAGATGATTTCCACTGTCATCCTACAGACTGTAAGTACGTGTCAGAATCTTGAGTCAAAGATTTCTTGACTCAACTGTAGCTCTATGTTATATGGCTTACATGTGTATAGTTACTTTAAAAAAAAAAACTGGAGTAAGAGCAATATAAATCTCATTTCAGAAAGAAAAAAAAGATAAAGTTCAGGTCTTAATTTGCAAAGCATTTCCTTCATAATATTCCTTTGAGATAGGCAGTAAATCTTCATTTTACAAAAAGAAAATGAAAATAAGTTATGATGTATCCACAGACTTGAAGTTAGTAACTGACAGGTGGTGTAACTGAACCCAGACACAAATCTAAAGTATCCTAGATTTTACTGATTCAAATCTAGAACATCTTTTCTACATTCTCAGAAATAAGAGAGTTCAAATGTGTAAAAGCACACCTGTCCAGAAAGATAAAATACATTTTATAAAACAGGAGGTGAAGTAGGTGAATAGGAGAAAAAATGGAAAACATAAGAATAGTGATTTTATAAGGAATTGATTGGCAAAGTTATAGATACTTCCTTGGCTTTCTTTGAAGCACAAATAGATGAAAATTGATATATATGAATATGAATAAGTACTTTTTTTGTTGAAAGAAAGACATTAAAAGATAAACAAGATAATAGATGATAAATGCTTTGAAAAACGAAATACAAAAATCTTCTTTGTCATCTTCATAATACTCCATCACCCAACTTAGGGACCTTTGCACTGGTCAGCCTAGGTCTGGACTGCCTTCCCTCCTTCCTTATGCTTGATAGAGTCTTATGTTCCTTTAAGTTACATCCATGAACCATCTTCTCTGTATGAAGTTTTTCTCAAGCCCCATTATTGCTGCTGCTTTTCATTCCAAGCTACCTTATATTTAACCACTTTGTGGAGAGTGGGAGGATTTAAAGAGTGAGAGAATATATACATATATTTTTATTTATTCACATTATATTCACATATTTTTATATAGACTTCTTGTATCCATTTCTAAGATGTAAGCGCCTTGAGAGAGATCTTTTTTGGTAATTGTATTGAAGGCAACAAATACCGTGACTGCACATAGGGTGATTAATATATACTTGGCGGTAACTGATATAAAGTATATCATGAAACTGGTACTTAGCTCTCACTGTCAGATCATAACCTCATTCTTTAAATGGAGAAAACTTTGCACAATGGTTAAAAAAAAAAAAAAAAAAACACTCCAGATACCTACCCTGGCTCTGGCATCCACAAGAGCACCATTTCTTAGAAGGCAACGGACTACTTCCACCTGCCCAGCCCTGGCTGCCATATGTAGTGCAGTCTCTCCACGCTGCCAGAAAACAAAGAGTCTTGAATCACAAATAAAACTACTCTTCTCAAAGATCACAAATAATATGTCCATGGCACTGTAATACAGGAACATGTCAATGGAAGATCTAGGTGGAAAGACTACAGAAAAAGCATCTGAAACCTGTTTTTCCCAACATAGTTTCAATGTATAACACACTTGTAAACTCATCTGAGCCTTCAGAGTCCATAATATACAGAGCAGGGGAAATGGGATAGAAGGATGGTTTGCCAAGAAGATTGGGAAGTAGGACAGTTAAAGTCAAAACTCAACATAAAAATATTCTGTAGTGAAGTTATTTTTGTCATAGCACCATAAAGCAGTTTCTTATCCTAAAGTTCATAAACTTCTATGGTATTTAATATTTTGGTAACTATTTCAATTGATTTCCATTATAATCCTATTTTATTTTATAGATTTTAATTCGTTTTCTTTCCCATTAATCTTTCCTTTTCTATTTGAAAATATTTTTAGTCACCCATTTATATCTATATATTTCGTCATCCATTTATACCTATATTTACACATATATATAGTTCTTTGAAGAGATTTCCTAGATTTTGGCTTCAGGTCAGGATTGTTGGGAGATTCACTGTGTCAAGAGGATGACCACCAGAGATTAGACAGACTTGGGTCATCAGAGCATGCATTTAAGACACAGTGCTTAGCATGCTGAATTAAGCTGAAATTGGGGAGGACAAGTATTAGATCTAAGAAAGAAAGTAATAACAGTCAAGTTTGGAATGTTCTTTGCAAAGGATTATAATATCTGACCATCTTTTAAAATAAAAAAGCCATACAGTCCTGAATGAAGGCAGGAGAATAGACTAGATGGCCTAGCAACATTTCATTTACTATTCTGATAGAATCTTCTGATTCTATAGTTATGCATGGAAATGCCATAACAGATATGCAGGTCAGAATTATTTTTAAAAATAATTCTGGCTTATCCTAAGTAGAATTAAGTATCTATCTATCTTCAACATATTTCTTCCAAATTTCAGGGGTTATAATGAAAAACTTTGGGTTTATCAACCCCCCCCCCAAAAAAAAAAGCTAAACAAATAGAAATCCAGAAGTGATTTGGTAAGATAAAACAAGAGGTCTGATGGACTGATTATCATCAAACTCTGTTGATCCATGAGACCTTTAATCAACGAATAGTTAATATTTAAAAGAGAAAAATTTGTCTCAAATTTCAAATACTTTATGGTAAAAGTCTCTATATTTTCTCATGTTCAATACCATACATTAAGAAGAATGGATAAATAATTAGAAACTCTTCTGAAGTGCTGTCTAGAAATTAACATTGTTTCAACTCCTATATTTTATAATTGTTAAGTATTTCAAGATTTTTGCTCCTTGTAAACACAAGATTTCTTAGTGCTTCAAATTCACTGACCACCTGTCTCAAAATTGAAAAGAGTCAATTTTTTAATACCAGTAATAGGACAACTTGATCATTTTTATCAAATCTTAAAATCGTATCTTTAAAAATTTCCTGGTGAAAGCAGAGGATATGTTTAAATTCTGGAAGGGCGAGACCTGAGTTTCAATTGATAAATGACGGACAAAAGCAGCTACACCCAAAGAAAGAACACTGGGAAAGGAATGTAAACTATCTGCATTTTTGTTTTTCTTCCCGGGTTATTTATACCTTCTGAATCCAATTCTCCCTAAGCAACAAGAAAACTGTTCGGTTCTGCAAACATATATTGTATCTAGGATATACTGCAACATATCCAACATATAAAGGACTGCTTGCCATCTAGGGGAGGGGGTGGAGGGAGGGAGGGGAAAAAAAAAATCGGAACAGAAACGAGTGTCAATATAAAGTAATTATTAAATAAAAAATTAAAAAAAAAAAAACAAAACAAACAAACAAACAAACAAAAATTCTGGAAGGGCCCAGTTTTTTGTTTTTGCTGTTGTTGTTGTTGCTGTTATTGTTTTTATAGAATAATAAATTCAAAGAAGTATGGTAGACCTATAGCACATTTCAAGCAATTCTCTCTTGCTTTTACCATATTTTCCATTAATATCATATTTGAGAAAGCCAAATTATGTATGTGTATGTATATATATATAAATACATACATATATATATATATATATGGATATGGATACATACATATACACAAATACATATAATACTAGCTTACTCGGTTTGAGGTTTAAATTTTAAGTTAGTATCTTTCTGATTATTCTCCAATAATACCTAGTCATATTTTTCTTAATTTTACTAAATTAGCTTTGGGTGGGTGTATGAAAGATATATCCAGAAAAAAATATTAATTTCTTTACTTTCTTCCTTTTTGCCATTAAAAACTAGTTTTGCTGAGAAAAGAAGAAAATTTTTAAAAAATTGTCTGCAACAGGTATCTTAAATTTGTTATTCTACTATTAGATTTTATTGACTATTAATAATCTATTGCTAGTTCTTGAAATATTGTCTTTGCTACCTATAGCTATAACTATAATAGCTAGTTACAGCATTTGAACTATATAGATCAATAAAAGAAAAAAAAAATTTACCCATGTAAAGGACAGAACTATCCAGGTAAAAATCATCTTAAACTTAAAAGCTCTAACAAATGATTATTCAAGTTACTATTTTATCTCCCACTTAGAATTAACTTTTCCTCAAAAAAAGATTGGTGAGAAAATGAATATGCTCACATCTTAAACAAGTTCCAAGTTTAATGCCAACCCCATCTAATCAGTCAGCTGATAAAACTCATCCCACTGACAATGATGTCAAGTTACAGTATTGCCGCATCAAGCCAAAAAGCTGTCAAGTACAACAGACCACATCATATCATGTAGTGCAACAGGATTTCAGGCAACATACGAATGATCTGGGCAAAGGGGCGCATTTGGGGTAGAGAGCTGACCAACTTGGAAATAGTAAAACAGGCAGGAAGTATCCATATATTTTCTGAATCTGCTTCATAGAAGTTTTGATTACACTGGAGCTGTTTTTTTTTTTTTTTCAGAAGAGTTCACAAACATCCCATCTTTGATCAATAGGAGTTCCTATTGATGTTATCATCCTAAAGATCCCATCTCCTTCTAAGGATAGCTGGCATTTTTGTTTATTTGTTTGTTTTAGTTTTTGGTTTTTTGCGCCTTACGATTTGCAAAGCACTTCACAGATGTCATTTGATAGCTTTTTTATAACAACCCTGTGAGATGGATAATATAGGTGTTACACCTATACTTTTTGCAGATGAGAAAACTTGGAGAGGGAAGAATAGTTGAACTTAAGGAATTTGCCAAAGGCAATAGAGTCAAAATCTGGACCCAGGACTTTGACTGCAGGACTCATCCTATTACATCACAACTGCCTTATAATTGAAAGGAAAGGAAAAGAATGTTTGAGTAAGACTATATTGTCAGGTATCTAAAATATGTATAGTGTATGTGTATATATGAGCTCCAACATATATACATGTAGAGCTGAGACAGGGGAAAAGAAAAGAATAAAAGGGAAAGAATGAATTCTCCTGAAAAGATTTCCTTATAGAGATGATTCTCAACCCTAGGTTTATGATACACCAGAGTATGATTAAGTATTTTAAGGCACTTAAATTCCCCCCAAAATTTATTTTAGTTTAACATGAAAAATAAATTATGTACCATATATCACTTTTACTAGGAAGAAGAATGGGCAAAATCCATCAAACAGCAATCAGACGCTATGATTTCTAAATGGCTAGAAATTACTCGATTAACAGGAAAATCATATACTTTGAAACATATAGATCAAAAAAAGAAAAAAATTACCCATCTAAAAGACAGAACTGTCCAGGTAAATATCATCTTGAACTTAAAAGCTCTGACAAATGATATATATTCAATTTACTATTTTGCCTCCCACTTAAAATTAACTTTTCCTCAAAAAAAAAAAAAATTGGTGAGAAAATAAATATGCTCACGTTTCCTAAAGATATAGTGATACAATCTCATTTATAGTGTTGATCTTAGCAAGACTCCCAAAATAATATTTTATAGGATTCCATGTAAAATCTCTATTGAATCACAGACACATGATTTTGTATCATGCTTTCAATTTACATGAAAGTTTTCACAGCATAAATGATCTAGAATTTCACAGAAGTATAAATAAGCACTTCATAGTTTTGGTGATATTTGTTGTATTCAAGCTTTTGGTTTCTGTTCAAAATGGTATTTACAAATCATAGTATGAATAAAAAGGGTTACATGGTAATTATATTCTATTAAAGTTGATTTCATCAAGAACATAAAATAATTTGCATCATATTAGAAATACACAGAAACTATAGAAACAATAACGTGTGAAAGACTACACACAAAAGTTAAACTGGCCATTCTATTTCACAATCCAAATGGAATGAAACACTAAAAATATAGAAGCAACAGACAATAGAGACAATTTATAATGATGATTTAAAAAAATTAAAATTTATGGTAAATAATTGTTATGATATGAATTTGAAATAGTAAATGGTTCAAAATTTAAAATAACAACTTCTTTGAAAAAGTAAATTTATTTCACTTAGCAAGTTATTTAGCTTTAGAATTAGAGGACATTAATTAAAGTTTAGTTTATTTAAAAAATTAGTTTAGTAAAGAGATTTTTTAAAAGTTTAAAAAAAAAAAAGAAAATAAGACATAAAAATAGGAAAAGAAAGGAAAGGAAAATGAGGTCAAATGCTAGATCAATTTGGCCAATAGAAGAAAACTAATCTATCCAACATGTAGCTGAATTAAAAATCATCTGAAAACTAATGCTGGTTTGTGTTATACAGGAAAAACTGATATGAAGCAGTTATTTTGGGTAAATATGATACACCATATTTGAGAATTGGTGGGGAAAGGGGACAATGAGGGGGAGATGAGTGGAAAACAACTACCACAATGCAATAAAAGAGAGGAAAGTTGTCCTCAACTAAAATGCCCTGGTCACTGGCTACCTTTAGTTAGTTATTTGACAGGCTTCAAGAATTGTACTATATCATCCTGATTTTTGGACAAATGTTTGTTGTAATTACACTTTCCTCAAGCAACCATGATGCTTCCTCCTGATTCTATCTTAGTCAATCTTTCTTTCACTTTCAGGGCAGCTTAAAAATGTTTTACTTTTAAATAAGGGCATTTAAGACAAATGCCTGTTTAACTCATTTGTCCCAAGAGACTCAACATTTCCTGTGTGGTTGCTTTTGACTTTATTTCCAAGCTATCCCTTCTCAAAAGCTAAGGAAATGCCTTCTGGATACATGTCTGGAAGTCTTACTAATCAGAAGTACAAGACACCAAGAACTCTCGGGCAACTTAGCTGCTTACTTTGACAGGTGCATGCACACACACATGAGACTATGCATACAAGCAGAACTCTCTCTCTCTCTCTTGCCCTCTCTGGTTATTCTATTCCAAGACATACTCACAATGTTAGTGACATCTGGAGAGGCTCCATTCTGCAGCAGAAGGAGGACTATGTTCAGGTGGCCCATGAAAGCAGCCACATGTATTGGTGTGAGGCCAGACTGTGAAACAAAGCAATAGTAGTTTTACTCCTCTGCACAAGTGAGGGCCTTGGGGGCTTTTTTAGATAAAGAAAGCTGGAGTAAAAACAAAGAAGAGAAGATATGCAAAAGGAGGAGGGGAAAGAGAGGAGAAAAGGATAGAAGAGGAAGGGAGAGGGGAGGAGAGGAGAAAAAAGAGAGAAGAGGAGAGGAGAAGAGAGGAGAAGAAAGAAGAGGAGAGGAGAGGAAAAGAGAGAGGAGGAGAGGAGAAAATAGAAAAGGAGATGAGAGGAGAGGAGCTGAGTTTTTGGACAAGCTGAAACATTTTCTACCTCTGTTATAGCCTGGATTGAAGCCCCATATTTCACCAGAAGTTCCATGACTTTGATGCGGTTTTTCTTGCACGCAATGTGCAGTGGAGTAAAACCATTCTGTGCAGGAGACAATCAAGTTAGTTGAAAACATGCAGATACAGAACTATCATACAACTCCATGCTGGCACATTGCAGGCAATAGCGTTACCTCAGCACAGAGTGTGACCAGGGCTGCTCCCACCCTTCTGAGTTACACAGGGAGGTAATAGCAGCAATCCTGCACTCCTGTGATATTGGACATCCCCCCAAAAAAAACAAAACAAAACAAAAAAACAAATACAGAAAACTGGCCTTTGTGCCCCAATGCTGGCATGTTTTTGAAAAGGGAGTTGAAGAAGGCTTTCTCTTTGGAGAAGCAAAGAAGACAATGGAGATTTTTTTTTTTTTTTGATGAAGCAATTGGGGTCCCAGGGTCACACAGCTAATAAATGTTAAGTGTCTGAAACTGGATTTGAATTCAGATCCTCCTGATTTCAGAGCTGGTGCTCTATCCATTGCACCATCTAGCTGCTTGACAATAGTGGTTCTTTCATTAGTTCTAAGAAGTGGCCAGAAATCAAATTGTGATTGGTCAATTGCAAAAAACGTTTGTTTTCCTCACAGACTTTGTAGGAAAGAAAAAGTTTGTTAGTAAATAGATAAGTTTTAAACTATATGAATAGCCTTCTTTGCCTAAATCATGTTTTTGTTTCCCTTATTTATTTTCTGCTATTCTCCTAAGAGTTACCAGTGAAATATGATTATAAACCTATACCTATGCTTTTATATTTATGTATTATGTATATGCATTTTATAATTATGTTTTTCACATTAAAATTTTTTTGAACTCATTGATTTGGGGCCTTTATAAGATAAATTATTGCTATCCTCCATCTGGGGATTTTGCTCTCTTAATTAATAAATTAAAATAAGGCCTCCATATTTGTTTCTACAGCCCAAGTTTCATTCTGTCTCATTCAGGAATTGAACCTGTGATGCCTATACTGCCTCCAGTTTGAGGACTAAACATTTAACTAGCTGACATTTTTTATATGAGATATTACCAAAAAGTAATGAGACATTTAAAAATCTCCAAATTTCTCCTAATTATAATGAATACTTTACACACAGTTTTTCATTATATCTAGGTCTGATAAAGTATTTTTTTAATTTGTAAAAAAATTAACCTAAAAAAGCAAAAGTAGTACATGCCCTTTAAACAGCTATTTCTATTCTGGTATATATGAGTTCTTAATTTTATCAATCAGAGGCAACTTAATTTTTTTTTTTTTTTTTTTTTTTGCTGACAAGATTCCTTCTCATCTTTTGGTAGGAACTGGTGGCCTATTTCAGAATGAATCCACCTAATTTTGGATGGGCATCTCAACAGGCTGGTAGCAGGGGACAATTTTCAGTAGCTCCCAGGGACTTTAGGGTTGACCCAATTATAGAGAGGTTGCAATCTATGCTGGAGGCAGTAAAACCTATATTGACAAAAATTCCAGCTCTGTAGTTGCAATTCAAGAACTCAAATAGTTTTTATAAGATACTTTTTGAGAAACTTGCAGCTGACTTACAGACACAATTAGAATACACTCCTAAGAACAAAGTTGGATGAAATGACATCCATTTGATTTTTGGTTTTTTGAGTTACTGACAGCTCTTAAGAAATTTATTAATAAAGGCCAAGCTTACATACACTTTTATAATCAAATTAAAACTATTTGAATTAGTCATCTTAATGTAATTTAGTCTAGCTGATAGATAGTCAAAAAGAGTTAATATACTTGAAATGTACCAGTAATTTTCCTATTTCACATCAGTTAACACATATAGCATGACAGTTCTCAGGAAAATATAAGATCTTACTTAAGCTAATGAATGATAATCACTAAGAGATTGTACACATAATGAACTCACTCATTGTTTTTTCCTTAACTTAGGAGTTTTAGCCTTAACCTTCCCACATTAACCCCATATCAACACATACATGTGTCTCTGTATATAAAATATACATACACATTGTAGTATGTCTGTGTAGTTCCATATGTATTCTCATTTCTTGGTTACTGTATCTGACATAAATTTGATTTATTTCCTATTAACAACACTATTTTCTTCTTTTGAGAAATGACTTCATAAACTGCCTTTGTTGCCGCTGAAATCTAGGGGTTCTATTTCAGGATTCTAAACAGGAAAATTTTAATTTTGAATGTTAATGATCTTGTTTTACATAGGAATATAAGCTTTTTTGGAACTATGTTGAGTGAAAAGAATGAATTTTCTATTAGTTTGGGAATTAGCAAATGTGAATCATAAATATATTAGAAATATACCAGGTCTTTTAATGTATATTGTTAAGCTAGTCAGCATTTAACTATGAATAAAGCAAGATGATTGATTAAATGATAAGTTTTAGAAAATAGGCATAGTTGTGATGGCAGCTATTTCCAACTTTCCTTTTCAATGTGAATTGGAAATAAAATAAAAATACTTATTAAAAGTGCTTAGAAAAAATATATCAATTCCCTATCCCCCTTGAATCAATTTATCCAGAAAAAAAAAAAATCAGTTATCATTCACAGGGTTTTTTCTTATCTAATCTTATTTATAAAGTCAAGTGACCAGTCAACTAAATTGTAGACAGCCATATACAATCCCAAAAATCTTAGTGCTATTTTAAACTTTGACAACTTAAAAGTTCTGATACTTAAAGACTGCAGCAAGACTTCTGACACACCCTGTATTGATTTTAATAGACATCTTTAATTGCCCGATGAAAATGTACTTCAACAAAGTATCAGATGTGAATGAAAATAAAGAATTGATATTTTCCTTCTAATTTAGAAAATACTTCCTAAATTCACCATTTTAACTCTTGTTTTCCTTTTTAAGAAAAAAAAAACTCAATAATTTCCTATATTCAAGTTAATATATCCTATAAGCACCTGAAAAATTGAAACAGTTTACTTCTGCCTTTTTGTAAGATTTTAATTTTCCCTTGAAATTCCTCTTAACCTCAAGGGATTCACATTAGTGTGTTTGCAACAAATGGACTTCAGTAATAATGCCAGTAACCTCTGAAATCTATGCTGTTTCACCATCAGAAAACAGCCAAAAAGAAAAAAAAAAAAAAACCTGAAGGAAGAAGGAGCATGATGTATGATAAGTAGAATAGGAATGACTTTGTCTTATTTTCCCCTATTTTTGTTTGCATGATCAATGAGTAAACACTGAGTTGATAACCCCCTTTTGTGTTTCATTGAGGTGGAGTGGGCCATGTTTACCAAGGCTCTGGCGTTAGGATTGGCTCTCTTGTCCAGGAGAAGTTTGGTCACACGGTAGTGGCCACAGTGTGCAGCAACATGGAGGGCAGTCAGATAATCCAGGGTGACATCATCCACTGGGGCCTTATGCTGTAGCAAATGTTTCACGCATTCAACATGATCTCCTTGTGCAGCCATGTGAAGTGGAGACAGTCCATTCTAAGCAAGAAAAAATACCCAGAAAACCACTAAGAATAGATTTCATAAATTTTCTCTTCTAACTTTGGTTACTGGTACAGAAATCCACAGTACCCTGAACACTTTAAATATATGACATAACTTTTAGTGTCCTGAAAATTTACATTTCTAAGTATTACTTGAATTAAGAAGTTTGACATTGTCCAGAAATTTTCCTAAATAAGTATTGTTCTTACTAAAAATAAAGATATTTGACTCCTAGTTCTGGCACTTTCACAAACTCAGGCAAAACGTTTTATTTACACACTCTGGGGTCAGTTAAAATAATTACATCATTTTTAAGGTCTCTATCAATTCTTCAATCTCACATTCCACAACTGAATATGCTCTAAATGAAATCAGAAGTTGGGTACTTCAGAACCACATTGAATGGATAGCTTTTGACTCAAAGACAGCAAGAGATCATCAGCACTAAGATGGAGAGTTCATCATTTCTATATACTTAAACATATCCTACACATCAGGTAGGATGAGTTGGATAAGTCACTTAAATTCTTTGGACCTCATAATTTTCATCTGTAAAATGGGGAGGTATGAGGAGTTCTAAAATTTTTTCCAACTCTTCCCCTCTATGCTTTTGATTCCCACTCTCTCATTTTTATTTTTTTTCAGCATCAAGACCAAAAACTTTGAGAGCTGTTAGTGAATAGTGTTTGTCTTAATGTGAAAAAGTTGTGTTCAAACTCCAACTCTGGAACTTAAAAACTTGTTGGCATAGATGTGAAGTGAACACTTTAAAAAGTAGAACTGATTAAATGGAAAAGAAGATACAAAAGCTCACTGAAGAAAATAATTCCTTAAAAATTAGAATTGGGCAACTGGAAACTAATAATTTTATGAGACATCAAGAACTAATTAAATAAAATCAAGAGAATGAAAAAAGGACATAATGTGAAATGTTGTTGGAAAAAACAGAAATGAAAAAAAAATAGACTCAGAAGCAATAATTTAAGAATTATTGGAATACCTAAAAATCATGATCAACAAAAGAACCTACACACTATCTTTCAAGAAATCATCAAGGAACACTGCCTTGATATTCTAGAACCAAAGAGTGAAACAGAAATTGAAAGAATCCACCAATCACCTCCTAAAACAGATCCCCAAATGAAAACTTCCAGAAATAATATTGCTAAATTCCAGACCTAGCAGGTCAAAAGGAAAATAATGCAGGCAGCCAAAAAGAAACACTTCAAATATTGTGGAGCCACAGCCAGGATAACACAAAATTTAGCAGCTCCTACATAAAGGATAAGAGGATTTGGAATATGATATTCTAGAGATCAAAAGACAAAGAAAAATCACCTACCCACAAACAAAGTACAATCTTCAAGGGAAAAAGTGGATAATCAATGAAATAAAGAACTTTCTGAACAGAAAGTCTGACTTTCAATTACAAGACACAAAAGAAGCATAAACAGGTAAACAGCAAAGATAAATCATAAGATATTCTATCTGGTTAATAATCTATTTCTAGCTGAGAAAATGATATTTATCATTCCTAAAAATTTCATTCTTAGGGATATAAAAAAAGTATACATAGATAGCAGATATATGAATTGAATATACAAGTGTGATTATCTAAAAAAAAAATATAAAATTTAGGATGAGAAAGAAAAATGCACTGGGAAGAAGAGAAAGGAAAAAGTAGAATAGGACAAATTATCAGACATAAAAGAGGCCTGAAAGAAATTTTACAACAGAGCGGGAAATGGGGGAAAGAGAGAGGGGAGCATGTGAATCTTACTTTCACTGGAACTGGCTCAAAGAGGTAATAATATACACATTCAGTGGAGTGTAGAAATCTTTCTTATCACACAGAAAAATGGGAGAGGAAGGGGATAAGAAAAGGGGGGGACTGGCATTACTGAGCTGGTGGAAGAAAGGTCAGTTTAGGGAAGGGAAAGGTCAAAAACAACACTTCTGAAAATGGACAGGGTAAAAGGAGAGAGTAGAATAAATAGGAAGAAAATAGGATGGAGGGAAATACAAAATTGATAATCATTATTGTAAAAACAAGTTTTTACATTGGGTTTCTCTGATAAAGACTTCATTTCTCAAACAAATTAGAAAAGTCAGATCTTTAGAAATAAGAGCCAGTTTTCACTGATAAATAAAAAGATAAATCAGAACAGGCAGTTTTCAGGCAAAATAATCAGAGCTATATGTAAATCACTATTGATGAAGATATACAAATTACGACGACTTTAACATTACTTCTCACTTGTGAAATTGCCTAATATGTCAGAAAAGGAAAATAACAAATGTTGGAGGGGATGTTGTGAAGTTGTGAACTGATTCAACTATTCTGGAGGGCAATTTGGAACTATGGCCAAAGGAATATAAAAGTGTATATACCCTTTGACTAAGCAATATACCTACCTCTACTAGGGCTATACCCAACAAAGATAAGAAAACAAAAGGGAAAAGGACTTAATATGTATAAAAACGTTTTTAGCAGCTCTTTTAGTGATGGCAAAGAATAGGAAATTTCAAAAAATGTCCATAAATTGGAGAATAGCTGAACTTGAGAGGAAAAACAGAAGGAAGGAAAGGAGGGATAAGAGGAAAAAGAGAGGGGGAGAAAGGAGAAAAGAAAAGGAAGGAAAGAAGGAAAAGAATGGAAGAAAATCATTGGTCCAGTTCCTATCCTTATATTAAAAAAGACTATAACATTAAAATATAGAACTATGCATGAATATGAATGCAGATATTTTAAGTTTTAAATAATAGGAAAATTTCATTAAAAAACAAAACTGCTACTGGATTTCATGGTGCATGCCTGGAACCTTTGCTGCTGGGAAGACTGAGGCTAATGCTCTGCTTGAGTTCAAGAATTTTGAGCTGAGGTAGGGCTAAAGCCAATGTAGTGTCTGCACTAAATTCAGCGCTGATATAAAGTAAGTTACTATAGGAGGTGACCAGGCAGTGTAAGAAGATTCTAACTCAGCCAGTTTGGGAAAACCGAGCAGATTACAGCTTCCGTGATGATCAAAAATATTAGGATAATATGAGTAGCTGCTATACTTCTGGCTTAAGCAACATAAAGAAACTCAATCTCCAAAACAAAACACACACACACACACACACACACACACACACACACACACACACACACACAACAGAGGAAGATAAATGTCCAATAAGTGGACAAATTATACAACCAAAAAGCAGTTTAATGATCGTCCAAAGCCACTGACTTCCCTGGAGAAACTCACCTTGGTCCTTGCCAGCAAGGGGGCTCCTCGTTCTAAAAGAAGTTCTACTACCTGGTCATGCCCACTCCGTGCTGCACAATGAAGTGGTGTCAGCCCATCCTGATAAGAGAATTAAAAGATGGCATCAATGGAGCATGTCTTTTTTCTTTTCTTTTCTCTTTTAGCCAATGTTACCGAGTCAGTAAATGTCCATAATTCCTACTTGCTCAATCAAAAAGTAAAAAATTAATCATATATATATATTTATATGTTTATAAATATTTATGTGTGTCCACATTTAACTGTAGCCTTCTTTAAGGGGGATGGGAAGGGAAGGAGAAAAAAATAAAGTAAAAAATGCACAGAAGAGGACAAAAGAAAACCAACAAGGAAACAAAATTTTTTGAAATGGGCAGTTTTAAAAGCAATGTGTGGTCTTTATTATATATGTTTTCTTGAAATGGAAATTTATTGTTTTATACTGAATCCTCTCATGTTCTGTTGTGTAAATGACAATTTTTTTCTTTTATCATTTTGTATTTAAGTTTTACATATATAAAAAATTTCCAAAAAAAAGAAGAAACAAAAAATTGTCCTTCAGGGAAGGAGAAAGAAAATATTAACCTTCCCATCTCCCCCATCAAAATAACTTAATGGGTGAAATTTCCTGGCCAATCAGCCAGTTACTTATTCTGAAAGGTCAAAAAGAAAGTTGTGTACTCTCATGGAAGCAGATATCTCATATCTCTATCCTTTCCTCTTTCCCTTCTGTTTCTTTGCTTGCTTTGGGAATTCCCTTTCTAGTGCTTAACTCAACAATAACCTAGGCAATTTCTCACAAATGATCTTAGTTCTGCTTGGATCTGCAGTTGTCAGATGAAAATTTGTCATAGTTATATTAAAAGATATAGCACAAAAAAATGCCTAAAAAGGCAAAAGTGTGGCAGAGTTTTCTCAGGACTCAAATCAGAATTCCTAGAATTGAGCAAACTTAAGACTCCTGCTTTCTGAAAAAGAAGAAACTTGAATAAAAGATGAGGCTGTTCTCACTAAATCTGCTGTTATGGCAGCCTTTCTCTGCAGTATGTTTTTTGGTCAAAAATATCTTGGTAAATCTACTCATGCATAGAATACCTAACAATACTCCAAAAAATGGGTTAATAAAATAGTTACTATTTCTTGTACTATTTCCTGGGACCTAGGATAGGGGAAAAGAAGAGTAAGAAATAAAGAAAGAATGAAAAGGTTTAAAATAACAGTTAAAAGACAACCAAAATAAATTCCCATATACTAAAGTATGAGCACTTTTGGACCTTATTGTTAATTCTGTTAATATAAGAAGCAAGCACACATCCAGCACTATAACATTCAATAAGAAAAGTTCTTTCTTTGAAGAGAAAGCAATTTCAAAATAAAAATTTACATTTATACCATAATTTTCATCCCTATAGGTTTAATACCTTATAGGTAAGTAGGTACACACACACACACACACACACACAAAAAACACATATATATAATGGGCAGAGAAGGACACAAATATATTTAAATAAGGCACTTACTTTGATCTCTAAGGACAGTTTTCTACCACCTTTCATCAGGCCATTGCTCCATCCAAAAATCATGAAAAGACTCCCCAATCACTACAAAATATACTATCCTTAATTGGTATTTAGGCTCTTCTAGAATCAATCTCCAATTTACCTTTTTTCAAATTTATCTGCTGCTTCTCTACTCCAGCCAATCTGGCTCACTCACTAACTTCAGAATCCTTACATATGACCACCTATAACACTGTGTTCACAATTGGGGAAAAAATACATGAAAGGGGAGGATGAAAATGGCAAAGGTAGTCCTGGGGGGCATGACAGAGAAGTCCAGTGAGTCCGTAAAAGGAACTTCAGTAGTTGTCACACTCTGAATAGATAAAATTTCTTAGATGTTGTAGATATGTTGGGATCATGTCTACTCCCAACTAAGTGCTAGGGTATCCTTGTTGAATATCTTTTTTATGCTGCTGCTCAATTATTTTAATTGCTGAATGAATTATGAGTGCCTCACTTTTCATGCCAACAGAAAACCTGAGCCTAGCCTGAGTCAGGTCTATCTCTGTATTCCTGTATTCCTTTTCTATATCCCTCCCAAAAAGTCATTCCTTATAAGAAGAAAGTTTTAAAATAAGTAATAAAAAGGGAGGGAAAATCAGCAAAACTGAATAATACATTTTTAAAAATCTGACAATAATATGTAATGTCCCACACCTATAGACTAAAGAAATAGGGAAAGATGTTTTCTCACATTGCTTCTTTGGAGCCAAGTCTCTTCTTCATAGTTCTGAAATATTTATTCACAGCTATTTTGAGGTTGCTTTTTCTAAAAGTATTCCAAGTCCTACCTGTTAAACTCATTTGACATAAAAAAGAAAGCTAAGTGCCTATAGTCTTTTTCTTTGCTGAAGACAAACATCTTCCCCATTCTAAAAACAAAACAAATAAACAAAAAATCTTTACCCATATGGATGGCTTTAAGGGAGAAGGTGGTAGATTTGGGAGACAGGAAGATCGAAGTTCAAATGTTGACTTACCTGCAATGCCCTGGACAACCTCTCTCAGATTCAGTCTATCGGTTTTAAAGATAGCCCCTACCTCAAATGACTATTATGAGAACTGAATGAGATTACATACACATGCATACAGAAGAATACACACATATACATACATAATTTGCTCTGCAAATCTTAAGGCATCATACATAGATATTATTAATATTATTAGCCCCTTTGAGCTGGTATTTTGTCTTTCTCTACCCCTAAAAGGACAAACTAACAGAAAAAAAAAAATCACCTATACTTGATTCCTCCAATTCCTTCCACTCCCCACTCATTCTTTAATCCTTTCCTTAATTCCTTTCCCTAATCCCACTGCTTTCCTGAAATAGTTTTCTCCAAGGTAACTTAATTTTTAAATCCTATGGCATTTTCTTAGTCCTCATCTTTTTTTTTTTTTTTTAACCTCTTTGAAACTTTCGAAACAGATCTTCCTTTTATCCTGGATACTTTCTCTTCTATGAACACTTTCTGTGGCTATTCTGCACTGGATCTTCTGTCTCACTATTCTTCAGTGTCCTTTGGATGACAGTGACTGTCCTGAAAAGCTCTATCTTGGCTTCTCTTCTATCTGTAACTTCTCTTTTATACGTAACAACATCTGCTTTAGATGACTTTTGTATTTCCTAAAGTATTATTAAGAATTCGTGTTTGGTTGCTTGTTTTCCCATTTGTTACTTATGTGATTTTAATCTCTCTGGACCTTAGTTTCTTTCTCCCTAAAATGAGGAAATTAGATTTCACAGCTTCTTAGATTTTGGAGTTCTAAAATGATGGCCTTATGTATCTAGTCAATCAGCACTTATTAAGCTTTATTATTTATATTTATATTTATTTTTATAATTTATATTTATATTATAATAATATAAGCTATTATTATTATTATTTTGTGCTGAGAACTGAAGCACTGGAAATACAAAAAAGGCAAAAACAGCACAGAGATGCTCAGGAGCTCAGATTCAATAAAAGTCAGACAAACAAGTCAATTTTTTAAAAATTGATAATATTTTTCTTATTTCTTTTATAATCTAGCAAATATTATCATACAAATATAATTTATCCATATACAATGAAATTTTAAGATAATCCCATTTTGCTCCAGTTACACATAAAGCTGTTGGGAATACATTAATATGACTTGGTTATTCTCTGCTTCTTTTAATCCCTTTCAAATAGAATATATCCCAAACCAATTTTTAATTTGGGATTAGGCCATGAGCACAGTAAAATTTTTTTTCCTCAAAAAAATAGGCATTTCAAAAAATTCATGATGATGATGAAGAAGAAGATGACAACAATGACAGCAAGGTGGCACAATAGATAATGCGCTGGGTCTAGAGTCAGGAAGACCTACATTCAAATCCTACCTCTGATTCTCCTTTTTTTATTTATTGTTTTATTTTTTCTCTGGTTATACATGTATATTAGCTTTTTAAATAAACATTTCTTTATGTATCATGTTAAGAGAGAAAGTTTTGCTGAGAGAGAGGAAAAAAACAGAAAAAAGAAGTGAACAAAGCATGTGCTGATTTGTATGCATAGTTCTCTTTCTGAATGCAGATGGCATCATCTATCCAGAGTTTCTTGGGATTGCATTGGATCACTGGATCACTGAGAAGAACCAAGTCTTCCATAGCTGATCATTGTATAATCTTGTTGATACTGTGTATAATGTATCCCTGATTCTGCTTCTTTTACTCATAACTTATTCAGCCATTCCAACTGATGGGCATCTATTCATTTTCTAATTCTTTGCCACCATAAAAAGCACTGTTATAAACATTTTTGCACATGTGGATCATTTTCTCTCCTTTAGGATTTTCTTGGGATACAGACTCAATAACGGCACTGCTGAGTCAGAGAGCATGCACAGTTGGTAGCCATTTGGACATAGTTCCAAATTACTCTCCAGAATGGTGGGTTCATTTCACAACTCCATCAACAATGTGTTAGTGTTTCAGTTAACCCTCAACATTTGTCATTATCATTTCTTGTCATTTTAGCTAATTTGAGAGGTATGAGGTTGTTCCTCAGAGTTGTTTTATTTTGTAATTTCTCTAATCAGTAGTAATTTAGAAAAAATTTTCATGATTATAGATGGCTATTCATATCCTTTGACCATTTATCAATTAGAGAATAACATATTCTTATACATTTGACAGTTCTTTATATATTTTAGAAATGAAACTTTTATCAGAAATATTGGCTATAAAGATTTTCCCCTAGCTTTGTACTTCTAATATTGTTTGTGTTGGTTTTGCTTGTGCAAAAACATTTTAATTTAATGTATTCAAAGTTGTCCATTTTGCATTTCATAATGTTCTTTAGTTCTTTTTTGGCTATAAGTTTTTCCCTTCTTCGAAAATCTGATAAGTAAATTACCCTTTGCTCTCCTAATTTGCTTATGGTATCATCCTTTACACCTAAATCATGTACTCATTGTGACCTTATTTTGCAATGGGGTGTGAGATGTAGGTCTATGCTGAATTTCTGATATTATTTTTCAGTTTTCCCAGGATATTTTATATCCTTCAACTTAGCTAAAGCTATGAATTGTTTCCAGTAGGTTTTTGGTTGATTTTTCTAGGATTCTCTAAGTATATGCAAAGAGTGATAGTTTTATTTCCTCATTGCTATCTAATCCCTTTAATTTCTTTTTCTTTTCTTAGTGCTAAAGTCAATACTTCTAGTACAATTTTGGATAACAGTCTGATAATGGGCATCCTTGTTTCACTGTTCTTATTGGGAGTGTGTCCAGTTTCTCTCCATTACAAATAACATTTGCTGTTGTTTTCAAAAAGACAGTGCTTATTATTTTAAGGAAAAGCTCCTTTATCTCTATTCTCTCTAATATTTTTAATAGGAATGGGTGCTGTATTTTGTTAAAAGTTTTTTTCTGCATCTGTTGAGATCATCATATGATTTCTGTTGATTTTGTCTTTGTTTGATGTTTGATATGGTCAATTATGGCAATAGTTTACCTAATATTGAACTAGCCCTACATTTCTGGTATAAATCCAAGCATGGATTGGTATGACCAAGCATTCCTGGTATGAGCAAGCATGGTCATACATTATCCTTATTATACTAATAAGCTGTTTTAGTCTCTTGGCTAATATTTTGTTTTAAATGTATCAATATTCATTAGGGAGATTGCTCTGTAATTTCCTTTCTCTGTTTTGGCTCTTCCTGTTTTAGGTATCAGAATCATATTTGTGTCATAGGAAGAAATTTTGGCAGGAATCCTTCTTTTCCTATTTTTCCAAATAGTTTACATAGTATTGGAATTACTTATTCTTTAAATGTTTGGTAGAATTCATTTGTCAATCCATCTGGCCTTAGAGATTTTTTCTTAGGTACTTCATTAATGGCTTGTTAAATTCTTTTTTTTCTAACATGGACTATTTAAGTACTTGATTTTCTTTTCTGTTCATCTGGCTAATTTATATTTTTGTAAATATTCATTCATTTCAATTACATGCTGACATACAGTTGGGCAAAATAGCTCCTAATTATAATTTTAATTTCTTTTTCATTGGTGGTGAGTTCACATTTTTCATTTTTGATATGGGTAATTAGGTTTTATTTTTCCTTTCCTTTTCTAATTGAATTAATGAAAGATTATCTATTTTTTTTGTTTTTAATTGGAGTTTTAAATTGTTCTTTTTCTAGCTTTTTTAGTTGCATACATAATTCACTAAGCTCCTCTTTCTCTACTTTATTCATGTAACTATTTAGAGATATAAAATTTCCCATAAGTACTTTGGCTGCATCCCATACATAGATTTGGGTATATTGTTTCATTATTGTCATTCTCTTGGATGAAATTATCAGTTGTTTCTGTGATTTGTTGTTTTATCCATTCTTAATTTAGATTTAGATAATTTAATTTGCAATAGGTTTTTAGTCTATCTTTCCCTGATCCTTTATTAAATATAATTTTTATTTCATCATGGTCTTCCTGCATTTGATTGTGAGATTTTTATGCCCTGATACGTGGTCAATTTTTGTGTAAGTACATTACCAAGAAAAAGATGTATTCCTTTTTGTCCTTTTTCAATTTTCCCCAGATATCTATCATATCTAAAGTTTTCTAGGATTCTATTAATCTCCCTAGTTTCTTTCTTGTTTATTTTGTGGTAAGATTTGTCTAATTCTGAAAGATGAAGGTTGAGGTCCCCCCCACTAATATAGTTTTGCTGTGTATTTCTTCCTAAAACTGGCTTAATATCTTCTCTAAGAATTTGTATGCTCTACCTTGGTACAAATACATTTAGTATTATTGCTATTTCATTGTTTATAGTTCCCTTCAATAAGATGTAATTTCCTTCCTTATCTCATTTAATTAGATTTATTTTTACTTTTGCTTTATCTAACATCAGGATTGCTACTCCTATCTTTTTTTGCTTCAGCTAAAACAAAATAAATTCTGCTTCAGGCTTTTATCCATACTATGTATGTAACTCTTTGTTTCAAATGTTTTTCTTATAAACAACATATTGTAAGACTGTAAGACTGTTTTTTAATCTACTCTGATATTCATTTCTATTTTATGGGAGAGTTCATTCCATTCATATTCACAGTTATGATTAGTAGCTCTATATTTTCCTCTATCCTATTTTCTTCTCTGTATATACTTTTGTTTTCTCTTTTCCCCCCATCCTTCTTTAGTAGTATTTTATTTTTAACCCATCAGCTCTCTACCTGTCTTATACTCTATCATCCCTCCTCCGTTCTCTTGCCCTTTTTCCTAGTCTTTCTGTCCTCCTTTCTTCCAGCCTCTCCCTTTTCTTTCCCCTTTCACCTCCTGCTTCTTTATAATGTAAGATAAATAGTTATACCAAACTCAATGATTAATTTATTCCCTCTTTGAGCCAAAACTGATGAAATCAAGCTTCAGGCAATACTCAACCCCCTCCCTTCTTTCCCTTAATTATAATAGGTCTTTGTGCCTCTTCATGTGATCTAATTTGTCCCATTATATCTCCCCTTTCCTATTCTCTCAGTACAGCTCTTTCCCTACAAAATGTCTTTTTTCTTAATGTCTTTTTCTTTGATATTATCAAATCAGAGTCCATAAAAAACCACACACATTGTCCATGTGATGCTCCCTTTAACTGCTCCAATAACAGATACAGTTCTCAAGAGTTACAGATATCATTTACTCATCTAGAAATATATGCAATTTAACCTTTAAATATATTTTTTTCTCCTGTTTACTTTTCTTTGCTTCTTTTAAGTCCTGTGTTTGAAGATCAAATTTTCTGTTGAATTCTATTTTTTTTTTTTCCCAGTAGAAAGGATTGAAAGTCTCTTACTTCATTGAAGATCCATCTCCTACCGTGAAATATGATGCTCAGTCTTTCTGGGTAGTTAATTCTTGGTTGCAACCCTATGTCCTTTGCCTTCTAGAATATAGTATTCCAGGCCATCCAATCCTTTATTGTAGATGCCAGATCCTGGGAAATCCTGACTGTTGTTCCTTGATGCTTGAATTGTTTTTGTCTGGCAACTTACAGTATTATTTTTCCTTGAGATTATAGTTCTGGATTTTTGTAACAACATTCCTTGGGGCTTTCCATGTGAGATCTCTTTCCAGAGGTGATTAATGGAATTTATCAATGACTATTTTCCTCTCTAATTCTAGTATAGCAGGGCAGTTTTCCTTGATGATCTCTTGAAGAATACTATCAGGGGTCCTCAAACTTTTTAAACAGGGGGCCAGTTTACTGTCCCTCAGACTGTTGGAGGGCCAGACTATAGTAAAAACAAAAACTTTGTTTTGTGGGCCTTTAAATAAAGAAACTTCATAGCCCTGAGTGAGAATACATGTCCTCAGCTGCTGCATCTGGCCCATGGGCCGTAGTTTGAGGACCCCTGATCTAGGCTCTTGTTTTGGTCATGGCCTTCAGTTAGACCAGTAATTTATAAATTGTGTCTCCTGGATCTATTTTCCAGGTCAGCTCTTTTTCCAATTAGGTATTTCACATTTTCTTTCATTTTTTCATTCTTTTTAGTTAGTTAGATTCTTCATGTCTCATAGAGTCATTAACTTCCATTTCCCTCTTCTAGTTTTTAATGCATTTTTTCCTTCAGTTAGCTTCTGTATCTCTTTTTCCATTTGATTAATTCTAATTTTCAAGGTGTTTTCTTCAGTAGATTTTTTTTTTTTTTTTGCATTTAGTCTATTGTGTTTTTTTAAAGAATTTATTTCTTCAGTGGATTTTTTTTTTTTTTTTTTTGCATTTGGCCAATTGTATTTTTTTAAGGAATTGCCTTCCTTTTCCAGTTGTTGACTCTTTCTTGCATATCTCTCATTTCTTTTCTCATTTTTTCTTCTATCTCTCTTATTTGACTTTTAAAATCTTTTATGAGCACTTCCAAAAAGCCTCTCTGAGCTTGAGACCAATTCATATCACTCTTTGAGATTTACTCTATGGACATTTTGTCCTTGTCTGAGTTGGTGTTTTGATCTTCCCTATCACCATAGTAGCTTTCTATGTTTCTATGTTCTATGTTTCTGTTTCTTGTTTATTTTCTTTCCTTTTCTTTTGGTATTTCTTTCCTCTTTTTTGACTTGTGTGGTCAAACTCTACTCCTGGGGTAAATGGGATGCTGTCCCAAGCTTCCTGTGCAGCTCTGAACCTTGATTTTGATTATAGGGGCCCCTTGTGTTTGGTATTTTACTCACTGTAGGGGGTAGTTTTACCTATTCTTTCCAAGAAACAGTCTAGTTTCCCAGAATTTGCTTTCTGGGCTGGGACTGGAGACTGCTCCATTGATCTGCTCTGAAACTGAGCCAGGACTGAGTGTATCAGTTGCTGACCTACTCTGTTTAAGACCCTCTCACTAGCTTTCCCAGACTCCATCTGAGTTGGGCTGACTGACCTTTCTTGAAATCCTTCCTGCCTATCTTGAGCTGGAGAGTGGTCTCATTTCATCAGACTCTGTTCAGAGGTTTAGTTTAATGTGCTTTTCAAGGGAAAATGGGACAATCAGAGCAACTTCCAAGCTTTACTCTGCCATCTTGTTCTGTCCCAGAACTCCTTCTATCTTTGTTAATAGCTATATGAGTGTGAACAAGTCATTTAACCTGTCTGCCTCAATTTCCTCATCTGTAAAATGGAGTTATAATAGTACCTATCTCAGAGTTGTGAGGATAAAATATTTGTAAAGTGCTGTTAACTCACAACAAATGAGGAGATTTGAAATAATATAATAAATATGAAATTGACATATTATCTCTTAATACTAAAACATGTAAAACAATTTACCTCTTAAAATAGTAAATTAAATTTACATCTTAAAAAATATTGCCTCTTAAAACTAAAACATATTATTTAGTCAAGATATATATTTTGTCTTCTTAGAAAATAGTTTATAAAGGCCTTCTCAAAAATGATTAAAATATAAAATTGCTTAGAAAAATTGTCTAGAAGTAAATATCTGGAACCACCAAACTAAATTATTGTTGTAGTTGTTTCAGTCTTGTCTGAGGCTTTGTGACCCCATTTGATGTTTTCTTGGTAATAATACTGGAGTGGTTTGCCATTTCCTTTTTCAGTTAAGTCTAGGAAATGAAAACAGGGTTAAGTGACTTGTAGAAAGTCATACAGTAAGTATCTAAGATCAGATTTGAACTCAGATCCTCTGGACTCCAGGGCTGCTACTCTATTCACTGCACTATGTGGCTGCTCATTGAACATAAGAGTAATTTATATATACTATGGCCATTTATAATAAAAACAGAATTAAAGGGCATAAGTTCTGAAATTTAGTTTACTACACTAAGGATCTGGTAATTAATTCCATTTTTGAACTGCTTAGGAGGGATGAAACTTTGATCTACGCACAATTTAAAACTCCTCTTATATGGTCTTTTGAAGATCCTAAGATCAAAGATTTAGGGCTTCAGGGGACTTCAGAGACTACTAAGTCCAATGCTCTCATTTAACAGATAAAAAAATGAGACACACAGTAAATGTCTAAAGCTGCATTTTGAATTAGATCTTCCTAATTTTAAATCCAGTATGTTATCACTGTGCCACTTAGAAGCTTTGAGCAATATCTAAGAAAGTTTCATTTTCACACACACACAAAAATTGCCTACATTTAAGTGCCAGGATTTTGAGATGCCAGGACACAAAGAAATAGTAAAAGAAGGATAGTAAAGGAGTTAAACACTCACCCTAGTTTTGGCATCAATCTGCCCTCCACGATCCAATAACAGCTTCACCATATTTGTGTTTCCTCTTTTAGAAGCTACATGCAGAGGAGTAATGCCATTCTACACATGGAAAGACCAAATAAGAGCATGTTGGTTTGAACAAGAGAAAGAGAATGATGGCTTTGAATAGAGGCACAACATGTGTTAAAGTACATCCTCATGGTTATCTCATTTTCCTTTGATGTTTAAAGAATTAAAAAGCATATGAACCACAAAACTCCATAGTCAGAGGATATAGGAAATGAAAAGGATACAGACAATGAAAAGGAACCAATGATTGATTGAATAAAAGTCAGCCAATAACAAGAATTTACCAATGATAAGGATTGGTGGAATAAACAAATGTTCATTTAGAGACAAAGGGAACATTCTTGTACTGTAAGAAACTATCTGTTCAAAAATCCTAACTCAATTTCTAGATTATTGGATTATTGTCCATTTTCTTATTTATTTTCTTACTTATTTTCTTAGTAGTTTTGTTTTTGTTTTTTTTAAACATGCACACATACTTAAAAATTAGTTACCATAGAAAAATATGATCCTTTAAAAGACATATTTTTCAAAACTCAGAACAAAATACAATTTAATTTTAAAATAAAATTTAAAAAAATTAGATTCAAAGGAGAAGAAATTTGAAGACATACAGAGCATATCTATCAATAGCCAATTTTGCTGGTTATCAACTATAATAATGTGAAAGCATTATTTCTATATTTGCATCCTCACAAGTTTATTTACTCACTAATTTTATCCAAAAATTGCAGTTTTGTTCAAATAGTCCTTTTTATCACTGAAATATATACACACACACACACACACAAGTGTGTGTGTACATAAAATCGATTGCCTATGCTACATGTATATATATCAATTTCAATGCTACATGTGATTTTTATCCCTAGAGTTCCTTAAAATGAATTGCTTTATGTTGAAGAGGTTACAATATATATCATCCTCAATAGCATTTATTAGAAATTAATAGTGTGCATGGCCTATACTCCATATCTCTAAAGACCAAACTTAACAATGAATTGCTGCCTCACACATTAGCAGGAAGAAAAGAAATGATACTTTTTGAATAAACAATTAGTATTCTGTTTCCTTGCATTTTATTCATGTCCCCATTAACTACTATCCAGAAAGAGAAGAATTCTAATCCATACCCTGGCTGTGAAGTCCACAGCAGCTCCTCGATTAAGAAGAAGTGTTGCCACATTAACATTTCCGTAGTGTGCAGCTATGTGCAATGGGGTAAAACCACTCTATAGAAAACAAATGGAATATTAGTTAATAAAGGGATGCAACATCCTAAGAAGGATAGTGAGTGAAGGTAAGCTTCAATCTACCTAGTGTATTTATGACAGTTCAGATAAAAGAATGCATAAAATTATCTACTATATTACTTAACAATCTGTAATGTCCCAATAGACTCTTAGTTATGGAGTCTATGTCTATGAAACATTATTTCTTCTTTTGACTTTAATGATGATAAAAGGATTTTATTTTTCTCTGTGAAGTGATATAAATAGTGTTCGAGAAAACAATATTTAGCTAAAGTACCAAAGTGAATGGAATGAATAAAAAATAATGAATGGAAAATAACAAGCAATTTCTACAAATGGAAAACTCAAATATTTTTGTTAACATCTCTACCTGAACAGCAAAAAAGACATCTTGAATAAATTTTTTATGAAGGAATTTCTATTTTTACGAAGAAAGGAAGTACATTTCAATTTCTGCTGGATTTCCATTTATCATGCATACTAAAAATTTCAGCCAAATGAGTTATTTAGCATCATGGTTAAATAAACAAGCAATTAAAAAAACTAAACAAATAGGCAATAAAAAGACTTTCAATGAATCCTTCTTTAAAAAACAAAAATACTCAAAAAACCTGGGCTTAATCTAGCAATTGTTGTCAAAGTATCTCTTCAATGTTTATGTGTAGAGGGCAGAACTTTGGAGAAGTATACTTGAAAGGAGTTAACTCAGTGGAATTGATGAGATAATTGTTCTCTAGATCACATATATACTTAGTACTTAGTATAGTGATGGAATGGTTCTCACATAATCTCACATAATCCCCCAAAAATGAATTCTGCCAAACTAATTATTAGAATGGCATAATTTTTAGAGAACAATTTAAGAATGTTTTGAAAGTAAAAGCATCAAGTATAGGAAAAAGAAAAGGTTGGTGTGTGTGTGTGTGTGTGTGTGTGTGTGTGTGTGTGTGTTTTCTTTTGGACATATTTAAAATAGAAATTATGCCATTTTCAAATCAAAAGAAAACCATTAAATATTTTTAATTCAAAATTATAATTATTTTGACTTAATTCTTTCACTTGCATTATGGAAATATTATATTACTTAACAAAATCACAAGTCAAATTTAGTTGTTCAAATGAAACTTCCTATTGTTCCATTTGCTTAAATAAAAACTTGAACATGAATAGATAACATACCTTGAAAAAGACTCTCAACCCCAACTAGAGTTCTTTCCTTTATATATTTTCAATACATAATTTCAGTGCTCTAACTTATAAGAGAGTTATTTGTATATGAATAGACTCCAACATTAGGATTTGAAGAGTGGATTGAATAAATCAGTCAGTAAACATCAACTAAGGATATGTTGGGGAATCCTTTTAGGAGACATTCTTTTGCATCAGCAAAATCATTTGCAAGGAAATTTAAAGTTCCTAAACCAAGGATGCAAGCTGGGAACCAGCAGAGAATAGTTTAAAAAAAAAATTCTAAAATGATATCTACAAATGTCATAATATCCAACATTGAAATAAAAGATTTCCCTTCCTTCTCAAAAAAAAAAAAAAAAAAAAAAAAGAACTTTATATGAGGCTATTTGAGCAATGCTTTTGGTTTAGGAAATACCTAATTGACAGAATTTTTTTTTTCAGTTTTCATGCAGATGCTTAATGTCATACAATATATCCAATGTGTGAATTATTATTCATTGAACTTTGATTCAATATTCATTTAACATTGCTGAGTCATTTTGAAATCATCTGCAATATACTCAAAACTTTGTTTCATTTGCAGAAATACAAAAAAAGATTACATTTTTTGTCTATTATGATAATCTATGAAAATGTATGATTTGGATTCATGAAGGAGGAGAAATGAGCATTTATATAGTGTATACTATGTGTCTGACACCATATTAAATCCTTTACAAATAGTGTCTTTACAAAACAAGGAAACTCATAAGGGGAAGCTATCTCCACATATATATGGGGGAAAGGCAAAATAAACTTCTACCTGGATTTCAGAAAGAGGACTTCTTTTCTATTCAATTGCATTATTTCACAGGAACATAAATTGATATCACCTTTCTAATCAGACAAAAGATGGGCCATGTTACTATATTTTATTTTTTTCATGGATAATTTCTTGTAATACATGTAAGCATGACAAATTGGTGGCTACCAGTTTAATAAAGTTACATCAGCCCTAAAATATTTGAAATTTAAAGAATAGACAGGGATTCTGAAGATGGCCACAAATATTCATTTGCACCAATTTCCTGGTTTTTCAGTTTTTTTAAGGTAGTTAGAGAAATATGGCTTCTCTCCTCCTTGCAATTTGGTCTAGGCTATTAAGATTCATAGAATCATAAGATTCAGATCTAAAGCCTTCATTTTACGGACTAGAACACAATTCATAGCCTAAGAAGCAAGACCTTCGAATTAGATAGAAAGATGTACCACTAACAAAAATGTGGGGAGATTTTATGTCAAAAGAATATTGACTAGTCATTATATTTTTGTTTCCATAATATAGACAGCAGCCAAAAAATATTTTGAACAAAATGTTTGAGTCAGTCACACTTGCACAGACATGGCTAAAGTAACTAACAAAAAATAAAAATTTTACCATCAGGTACTGATGGTAACTTGGAATGAATGAATCAGGACCTGATTATTCTTGCTGACTCTTAAGGACTAGTTTGGTACAAAAAGCTTAGATTAAATCATTAGATGTGTTTCAGGACTTGAGAATATTAAGCTGAATGATCATGATTAAGTGGAATGAATGGTCAAGTTCATTACCCAAATTTATTATTGATATACAATTTGATGAAAATGCTATAAAAATAGGCATATAAAGATATGATACCGCAATTCCCTAGGTTTTACTTTAAATTGCTTGCATAAAAATTGCCAGTAATAACAGTAATTGTCAGTAATAAACTCTCATTAGAAATAGGAGAGCACTAGTTGAATACATCTTACTAAATCTGTGCTTAATATTTCTTACTGTGCTAAAAGTATGTTATACACACAGACTGACACAAAACCACACATATGCACATTCACATGTGTACACATATGTGTGTGAATGTGTTTACATTTATGTATCCATATAAACAAGTATGCGCGTTTGCTATGTATAGTGCATGTACGTGTATATACATGTACATGAATATATGTGTAATGTGTATATATATACATGTGTGTCTATATAGCTACATCAAGATACATACATACATTATGACATACAATATGTTTATATTATAGGACAGTCATTTAACTTCTCCATATTCTTCGCAACTTAGCTACAAATGTGACTTACAGAGAAGGTACCAATCTTTATTGATAGTGGGAGCTTCCATATGAGACAAGCGCTTTAAATCACAGATTTCATTTCTACCTCTATCATATTTTTTTCAATTATAGAAAAGTCTAAAAAAACAACTCCCTAATAATGGATCTTCCAATTATTAGTATGAATTAGTGAGCATTTATTGTAAATGGACAAGGATGAAAAACAATGTGCATCTTTGTATATTCACAATACTGTACCTCAGTTGTCCTATTCACCATCATCTGGAGCAATGTTTGGGGAAAAAGAGGGAAGACATTACACAAAGATTAAGAAAATCATTTTACTCATTTCAATCAGGTACATTGTTTTGGTTAGACTAAACACATGTACTGACATTATTCAATTTAAAAAAACCTAATTTTATTCCTGCTTTTTCCTGTCCCTTACAAAATATAAACCAAAAAGTAAAGTAGATTCTTAAAGAACTGAATTTTCCTAAGAAATATCTCATGTTCAGTTTTCTGCTATTTTCTGAAAGCTCTTTAAAAAAAAAAAAACTATGCTAATTGTTCTCTTTCCATGACAAAACTGATTTTACATTATCACTGGACTTAGTAGATAAAATTTCATACAGGATATCTGGAAACCTGAATATCATTTTTTTGCAAGGATCCTGAACTTTTACCTTGGATTGAACATCAGCATTGTGGTCATTCTGGAGCAGGAGAGCTGCAGATTTGGTGTCATCTTTCCTAGCAGCAATATGAAGGGCAGGCAGTCGCACTTTTCCTTTTGTATCATTCTCCAGGAGGATTGCCACAGCTTGGTTGTGTCCCTGTTGCAGTGCGACAGCCAGGGGAGTGAAGCCATCCTGGAAAATGGAAAGATCAAGAATGTTTTACCAAACTATGAGTGCTTAAAAGTACTTCTAATTCCAGGGTATGTGTACTACACTGAAACTTTGTGTAACTGTCTAATGCCTAGCATTCAGCAGGCAACAGGCACTTAATAAAAGCTCACTGAATGGATGAATAACAAGAATATTTCCTCTTTATTTTTTTCCAAAAAGTGGGGGGATAACAGTGCAAAGACTCAGAAATGGGAGATTGAGTATAGCATGAGGAATGTTAATATGACTGAACCAAAGAGCTCAGGACAGGGAACAAAAAAAATAGGAAAGAAAAAATCTTTAAAGAGCTCTATATGACAAACAGAGAAGTTCATATCTGACCCTGATTCATGAGCAAGAAACGATGGAAGCTAAGTGTATTTCCCTAAAAGTTTAGCCTTGTTAACAAGTAAAACAAAGTAAAATAAATCTGACACATTAAAAAATATGAACTATGACTACAATTTTAAACAATAATTAACATAATTCAATATTTGTTAAAATCTGCTCAGTTTTCTGAATACAAAGACAGATACTTTTATATAAATAACTAAGAAGGCATGTGATATAATAGTAAAGAAGATCTAGGGAAAGTGCTACTAGAAATTTTGAGGACATTGTTTTCAGTTAGAGAAAGGAAGAAAATGAAGGAAAACCCCAAGACAGAGACTGAATCTAATATTTGCCTTGAAAGAGAAGAAGGAAATGAGGGGTGAAATGGAGTTTAGTTCAGGGAAAACATTCTGCACCTTAACCTCTGCTTTTTCATGTTCCTGGTTTCCTCGAAAAATCAGTATCTTTATAAAGTCTTTCCTTGTCCTTCCAGCTGCTAGTACCCACCCTCTGGGATATCTTCTATTTGCTTTTTGTATGTATTTCACATGATTCCTTCCTTCATTCCTTCATTCCTTATTTCTTTCCTTCTTTTCTTCTTCACCTTCCCCTTTCTTCCTCTGTCCACATAGAATATGATATCCTTACCTGTAGATGCCCTGCCCAAAGTAATATAAATTTTGTTCCCTGAAACTTCTAAAGATATCTTGGGATTTACTGACCAGATATCTTTCTTAAGAACCATGTCTTCAACCCAAATCACCCTAGTTCTCATTGACTGGCCAATAATCAGTCTCAGTCCAAGCCTCATTTGGTCATTGTTTGGACCCTTGTAAAGGGCAGGAACTCTGTATGATTGATTTAATCCTACAAGGTGTAACTCAGTGGAATTGTTAACCAGGGGTCCTCAAACTTTTTAAATAGGGGGCCAGTTCACTGTCCCTCAGACTGTTGGAGGGCCGGATTATAGTAAAAACAAAAAGTTTGTTTTGTGGGCCTTTAAATAAAGAAACTTCCTAGCTCTGGATGAGGGGGATAATCGTCCTCAGCTGCCACATCTGGCCTGCGGCTGTAGTTTGAGAACCCCCTGGAAGACAATGGTTATCTAGTTTAGCATGTGAGTTCTCTAATTCAGTATGATTGATTTAATCCTAAAACAAGGTATTAACTCAGTAAAATTAAGATAATGATTCTCTAGTACTTTATAGTTCTACAGGATTGACACCTATAAGACTGACACCTATGATGATGTACTTAGATAAAAGCTAAGAGAACTGGGAGGGGAGACAAAGCTCAAGATAGAGACCTTCCTGGTGGCTTTCTTACCTCACTGCATTCCTCCAAGACCCATTCCAGTGGGCCTCCAGAAAGCCAGCCTGGCCTCAGGCGAAGGACAGACTATGAAGGAGATAATAAAGACTTTGGACTTTATTCCTGACTATTCTCTTGATTATTCTGCTGAAACCAAGACTCATTTGGAGGACCCCCAGAAAGTTAGCCAGAACATTACAGACCCTGAAGGCTCAAAGAGAGTATAAATAGTAATTAGTTTTGTTTTGACCAGAAACCCAGGTCATCTCCTACCAGAGTGATTTTTTTAAAACTAAGTAAAAGAGGCCATTTGTTTGCTTCATTGCTTACCTAATCTTAATAAATGAATAAATGTTGCCTTAGTCAAACTGAAACCTGAGAAAAACATGCTCTTCTACTGTATCCAGAGCCATCTAGTCACCCTGATGTACATCTTGTGTCATTGGACCCAGATGACGCTGAATGACAGAATGCAGCTGGAGACTTTGCCCAATCTTGCCTCTCTTAAATCAAATTCTCTTGGGAGTCATAGTACTACTTTTCTGATGTCATTTTAAGAATGAAGGACAAAACAATCACTGAAAGGTTTACATTTGTGTATGTTTGACAGGGCAACTAGATGCTGCAATGGATAGAACACTTGTCTTCAAATCAAGAAAACAATTCATCATGAGTTCAAATCTAGGCTCAAACATAAACCTGGGAAAATAATTTAGCCATGTTTGACCCAGTTTGACCCAGTTCCTCAACTATAAAGTGAGCTAGAGAAGGAAATGAAAAACGATTTCATTATTTTTGTCAAAAAACAAAACAAAAACTTAAATGGAGTCACAAAGAGTCAGGAACAACTAAACAATAATAATAGCATCACATATGTGAATAGTTATTTGCATATTCCCCCCACCCACCCAATAGAATATGGATTCCTTCAAAGCAAAAACTTTTATTTTGTATTTTTGCAAAATTTTTTTTCAATTTTCCAATCCTTAATTTAATGCCTAGCATGTATTAAGTAAAATACAAAGACTTGCTGATGTTATGACTTACTGAAACATGGTATAAGCAAAAGCATGAAAATGTGAGAAGGTAAAAAAAGAATGAAAGATAGGCAGTAATTTCATTTAATGGTTATATAGAATTAATGAAAGGAATTAGTTATGTGATAAATCTGAAAAGATTGATTGGAGCCAAAAGTATTGGATAAGAGGATCAATAATATATTCTTTATTTGGGAAACAATGAAGCTCTGGAGATTTTTAAGTAGAGTATTTTCTCTAACTTACTCCTCTTAAACCCATTCTTAATCTTCATTGTGTTTCTAGTTATCTATCCCTTCTCATACTGGTTTCAATTTTCTCCCTACCAACTCTATAGTTCACCAGTTCAACTATGTAATCATCAATAAGCATTTATTCAGTGCCTAGCTTTACTATATTAAATGCTGGAGATATTAAGAAAAAAAAAACAATCCCTGCTCTAATGGGGCTTAAATTATAATTTTTTTTTTTTACATAAATAGCTATATGAAAGATATTGAAGCTGAGAAGAAAAGGAAAAAGAGAGTTATCTAGCAGAAAGAGGCTTCAACTAGGTCTACTATAAACTTATGTTATCTAAGTTCATACTGCTATGGAGCAAATCTCTAAAACACAACCAAGAGCAACAATTTCAACTTTTCTGTTCCCTTCTCAAGTCTTCTAAATGACCCAATTTTCCCTCTCAGTAGAGAATCATGCCCACTAGTTTCCCCAGGAAATCTACTTCTCAAATTATGTAATCTTCCATCCTTTTCTTTGCTCCAGTCTCTGGTGGTCTTAACTCTTGTCAATATTTTTGTAGCACCTGATTTCTTCCTTCATGTCTTGTCTGGTTGCTTGTTTCCTTAATCATACATTCTCCTCCCATATTTAAGCTCTTTTTATAGATTGGATCTTTCCCTGCTGCCTAAAAGATATATCTAAGTTTCCCACCTCTTTAAAAAAAATTTTCATCTCTTCAAAGTGTAATACTTTATTCTTCTCCCTTTGACAGGAGCCAAAGTCCTAGAAAAATGTCTACACTCAATGCAGTTTATTATTACCTCATCTACTATTCACTTTTAACTCTTTGCAATCTGATTTCAACTTTATTATTCGAAATTTCTCCTTCCAAGATTACCAAACCTTTTTTTCTTAGATACCATTCTACTTGAATTCTAAATATTTTCATACTCAAAACTGTCCCTTCAGTCTTCGTAATGTTTATCCACCTTTTCTCCACTGTTTTGCTCTTTTCTTTCCCTCTTTTTTCTCTCTCTTTTCCTCTATTTCCCACCTGTCAAGAGTGGTTCTCTCAAAAGGCCCTAAACTATACCTTTCTTTTATGCTTTCGTTCATGGAAATAATATCAAATAACATGGATTTAATTTCCATTTCTCTTTACATGACTCAAATCATCCTTAATATATGTTGTGGACTTAAGTCCTGAATAACTTCTACATGGAGAACATCTTCACATAGGTGACTCATGAACAAACTTCTTTCCTTTAAACTTCTTCATTTGTAGTGAAGTACCACCATCCTCCCAATCACTTAAATTCATACAATCATAATCATCCTTGGCTCTTCCTTATCCCCCACCTACCATATTTAATCAGTTGTTAAATCTTATTGATTTAACATCTCTCAATGTATTCCATTCTTTCCACTTCACAACCACTAATCTATTTAATTGTATTACCTCTACCGACTATTTGCCAAAGTTACCTAATTGGCTTCCCTTTTAGTATATTCTCTCTTCGACACACAGGAATATTAATTAAACATCCAAGACACATGTCACTGACTCCTCTGCTCAAAAATCTTCAGGTAACCCTGGAACTCAAAGTCAAAATATGAAATCATAAGTTTTAGTATCTAAAACTCTTCACAATCTACCTCCAGGTTATTTTTGTAGATTTAATTCACTTTATTCTCCTTTATAATGGTTAACATGAATATAGATTTAAAATATATAAAATACATGTATATTTTAATTTCAATCTCACAACAACTCAATAAGGATTGTGATAGCTATTGCTATCTTCATTTTAGAGGCAAGTAAAATTTACCTCAGAAAATTTGAGTAATTTCTCCATAGTTACATAGCATAGTAATATACTCAATGTTCTAGCCAACTTGGCTTTCTATCTATCCCCCAAATTCAATATCTTTTTTTTGTCTCCTTTAGTTTACATAATTTGTTCTCCTTACTAGAACACATACCCTTTTAGAATCTTTATGACCCCACTCGGGGTTTTCTTGGCAAAGATATTGTACTGGTTTTCCTTTTCCTTCCCCAGTTCACTTTATAGATGAGGAAACTGAGGCAAAGAGGATTAAATGATTTATCCAAGGTTATACAACTAGTAAGTGTGTGATCTCAGAGTCTTCCTGACCGTAGGTTCGGTGCTGTATCCTCTATACCATCTAGCTACCCTTCATACTTCTATTTTGGAATACTGTTATTGCTGTTGTTGTTGTTTGTCTTTAGTTCTTAAAGAGGATCATGAAAACAGGGACATAATACCATAACATATAAGTGAGCTGGATTTAAGTAAGGGAGGGCTATGCAAAGTTGTCAGCCTCGCTTTCTCCTCCAGTCCCATCTGAGTTCAGTGGCAAAATACAGATCAAGACAACTGGAGAGAGCCTCAGAAACAGTGGAAAATCTTGGTATTTTAAAATTAAGGTCTTGCTCAGGTCTTACTTAAAGGTAGGGTGACAAAGCAGACTCAAAGAGCTAAAACCTCTCTTCAGCAAGACACACAGAAGATATACAAGGATAGTCTCAAGGGCTTTCTGAAGGACTCTGGAATTGATTATGACATGGGAGACACTATCACAAAAATGCCCAGCATGGGCTCTGTGAGCAAAGTAAAATTGAAGTAGCTGAAAAGAAATTATAAGATGCTCAGATTTAGGGAATACATACCAAATGTTTATGTCAGCTATTGTTTGCACTCTTTTAATAATTCAAATTCATAAAGGCATTCTCTCAGACTAATTATTAATTTCTGATCACACACACATACTTACTTTATATAACTCTTAGAAAGGTATGTGTTTAAAACAACTAGCTACTTGGAGCTAAACAGAAGAATTTTTAAATTCTTAATATTTAGTGGCACCAACTAGAAAGTTTTTAGTGATAGAAAAAGAAGTTCTACTATATTTTTTAACACATGTTGCTGGCTTACCTCTCTCCCCTGCCGTGATAAATAAAAGGCCATCTTCACTAAAAAAAAAGCAGATGGATTAGTCTTGCTCTTTCTGGTGCAGACATGAAGGAAGATGAGGTAGCTAACCCTTTTGCTTTTTGTTAAAACCAGAAAAATAATCTTTAATGTTTTATATGTTTCTTCAATCATTTGTCTTTGCATATTTCTATTAGCCCTTTACACTTAGAGATATTGTCTTCTGATATTCTTTTCAAAAGAAATACAAAGATGTTTTTGCATAGGTAAATTGCCAGAAGGTCTTCTTAGACTACAAACCTGTTCCCCAAAGGTACTGAGCACCGATTTGGCACACTTGAGACTAAGTGATAGCTCCACAATGTCACCATCATGTCTATACCTTTATCTGACTTCATCTGGCTGTCTCAGGACTGATTACATTGTAATTTTTTGTATAACTAAGATAAGGTTCAGAAATCCATCTTCTTTTAATTGACCTGCAAAATACTTTTTCAATAACTACATAGAATTTCATAGATTTTTTCCATAGGCTATTTTCTCAGAGGCTCCTTTAGACATTGTTAAAATCATCCTGATAAGCTTTTTCATTGTTATGCCACAGTTCCTTTGAATTGTTCTACTTCAATTATTCTGCCCCAAACCCCAGGCTATCATACTACCCTTCCTTCTTAATCATCAGAATGTTTGATAAGGATAAAAAATCTTCTATTTTAATATATCAAATCCCCATCTCCAGTGCCTCTCCCCATTATGTTATTGTTCCTATCACCCTATAAAGAATCTCTGTACTCCACATTTGATACTGGATACTTGGAGATGTGAGTCTGATCCAGTCAAATGATTAACTCTCCAATAAATTAAATTATTACTGTTATGCCATAGTTCCCTTTTAATGTCCTGACCCAGTTTCTCCATTGTCCTATTTAGTTACTCTGCCTCAGGTTATGACCTTTCCCTCTTAATGTTGATGAGATAAAGGTTTCATAGCTTTAGACTATAATCATTCCTTCTTAATGTTTGACAGGATAAAGGTCTGTCCATTTTAGACATCATTAGTATCAGTAACCTCTTCAGTACCTCCCTCCATTGTGTCATCCTAGGTGCTTCCCCCCATTACGTTATCCCCATCCAGGTACCTCCCCCATTATGTCATTCTATAAAAAATCTTGCTGTCTAATATTCAGGGCTGGATTCTTTGAGATGATAGTCTTGTCTAGCCCTGGGACCAAACTTGGATCCATTTGGTTCCAGTAAATCGCTCCATTTAATAAACTATTAAATTGTTCTTTAATCTCTGTCTTATTCAGTTTCTCCAGCATTACATTATAACTCTCTAACCTCTATCTTGCGTTAGTTTCTCCAGCATTACATCATCAAAGCACTCTTATTTTGAGAAATGTTGGAGGTTATATCCATCTTTACTATGATAATTTTTCTTAATTTAATTGATTGAATATTCTCAGTTGGCTGAAAGTACAATGGTAATTTGAGATGATGAAGAGATCTTAAAGGGGAAATTTGCCATTTGAGAATCATCTGAAGGAACTGAAGATATTTAGCCCAGAGAAGAGGTGACTTTATTTAACCTCAAATGCTTCAAGGGTTGTTGCAGGATGCCTTGAAGGATATAAGTTGAAGCACACTTATTTTGATTCTAGGACAAAATACACTCTTCTGTTTAGCATTAAAAACTATTCACAATCTAACTGTAGTGATTATACCCCTTTACATACTCTATGATCTAGCCATTCAGTACTACTTGCTTTTCTCACAAACAATAGGAAAAGGAAGGAACTAGCTTTTAAGTGTCATATGTTATGACAGAAAAATGGGCCTGGAGTCTGAAAGTCTTATCTTCCTGAATTCAAACCTGGCCTCAGCCAATTTACTAGCTGTGTGACCCTGGCAAAGTCACTTAACCCTGTCTGCTTCAGTTTCTTCATTTATAAAATGATCTGGAGAAGGAAAAGACAAACCACACCAGTATCTTTGCCAAGAAAACCCCAAATGGGGTCACAAAGACTCAGGCATAACTGAAAAAACGACTAAACAACAAAAAAAGCCAGACACTGATGTAACAGGACTCTTTGGTCCCCTGATCTTGGTATGGTGCCTGGGTCAGAAAACCCTGAATCTCCAGGTTCTGGCTTACAATCTACTCTCCCTCACTCTTTTACTGGCCTCAGGGGAAACTCCTGAAATAATTCCCACCCTCAATTCACTTGGAAATCACTCTTTAGTTTCTGGTTTTGGAAATAATCACCACCCATAATTGACCTGGAGATTACTCCCACAATTTATCCAGAGATCCTTCTTAGCCCTGGGCCACAGAAAACTAAATAAAATTGAACTTTTGTTTCCTAATACACTGCTATCTTCCTAATCAGGATCTAGACCATTGAGAACTGTTCAGTGTAAATAAATCCTTTTTTGCCAAATCTCAAGTTGGAAATTCTTCCACAAAATCTGCCGCACCAGCCTGGGGACTCCAAAACGCTGTTAGGGTGTCTCATCCCTCAACATTTGATGGACCCCATGGGCCTCAACTTCCTAGTTGAGGTAAGCCTCCTTTTGCCTCTTTTGCCTTTATTCTATAGCTGAGACAATCCAAGCACCTAGGAAGGTTTGGGGCTGTTAGGAGCTTTACACTTGGCAGACTTCCTTGACTGGAGATGCCTAGACTTGTAAGTTCCTGAACTTCTTAGTAGAAGTACCTTTAATCAATACAATTCTGTTACTTATTGCTTCCTCTGGGATGCCTGAAAAGGACGGGCACTATCGAATTTGGAAAGTCTAAGGCTTGTGGCAAAAATGGGACAATCCACTTGTCTCTATCCCTAAGGATTCTCACTTTGGCTATCTCTTTAAAAAACAGACAAATGTGGCCTGAAAGATCTCAAAACTAAGAAACTTATTTTCTTTTGCAATACTGACTGGCCTCATTATATTTTGGAGAACCAGAAAAATGGCTCATCAGCTTGATTTGTTTTGCTGAAGACAAGGCAAATGGACTGAAGTTCTCTAAATCCAACCCTTTATGGCCTTGTCTCGAGATCCAAAATTAAAACAACCCTGTAGGATGCTGCTGAAATTTACAAAGGGGAATCAAAATTAGATACCAACCTTATAGATGACTCTTTCCTTTCCAATCCTCCAGGGACACAGGATTCCTCCTCTCCATCCCCATGCAGTCCTTATCAGGAGGCCTATGAATCCCTTTCAGAACCACCCCCTTATCAAAATCAGGATATTATGTCTGACAAGATTTCTTCAACTCTGTCCCCCTTACTTTCTGAACCAGATCCTGAGACTTCCCCACCTCCATTCCTCAGTCTCTCTGATACAAGGAGTGGGATCCCTTTTTCTCCTCCTCAGAATAGATGCCTTTCTCAATGTCAGACCTTTCCCAGATTAAGGAAAAACTTGGCCATCATTCTGAGGACCAAGGAGAGACAAAGAGAATCCAAGATCTGGCCCAAAGGTTTGGAGATAACATTGCTGCATCCTGCTCTTTTGGTAGATACCTCCAAGGAGCTATTGCTGTTTCTGATTCAGCCCCAGGAAGGAACTACCAGGAGGGACGGGATCACATTTTAACCAACCTCACAGAAGGCATAAAGGGGGGAATTAAGAAGCAGATTAATTACAAAAGATTTAGGGAAGTTGCCCAAGGAGCTGAGGAAAATCCTGCCCTCTTTCAGGGGTGTCTTGTAGAGGCTCTAAGAAAATACACTAATCTGGACTCCAATTCTCCAGAGGGGACCATTGTTCTCAGCATCAATTTTATTAACCAATCTGCCCCAGTTATTTGGAGGAAGCTACAGAAGTTAGCCTTGGGCACTCAAACTTCCCAGACTTAGCTGTTAGAAACAGTTTTTGGAGTCTTTAATAATAGGGACCGAACTGCAGCAGGGAAGGAAGACCACAGAGTCAGAGCTAGAAACAAAGAACAAGCTCAATTTTTGGTGCTGCCATATCCAAGAACCATGGGGGTTTGTGCTTCAGGTGTAAAGGGCAGAGCTATTGGGCTTGCAATTGTCCTTAGAGAACCCCTGGACACCGGCCTTTGGCTCATGTATAATCAAGAGGGGTACTGGAAGAGAGACTATCCATGGTTGAGGGATGAAGCTGCCATCAGCCCATGCCTTGCTCTCCAACATCCTCAAGACCTGGAGTAATGGGGTTGGGGTTTGGCCAAGCTCCACCTTGCTCCATCAGGACAGTCAAACCCTGGGTAACTTTGGATGTGGCAGGTAAGATCATTGAATTTCTTTTTGATACATGGACCTCTCTTTCTGTCTTACTCTGGTACTCTAGTCATACTGGCCCCTCCCCCCATAGAATAATAGAGATGGAAGGGAAATTTAAGAATTGTTTTGAGACTTTCCCTCTGCCTTGCCAATTTGGTGATCTGTTATTTAAACACTGCTTTCTTATTATTCTCTCCTGGCCTGCACCCTTATTGGGGTATAATTTAATGGTGAAACTGGGGGTCCAATTTTCCCTTCTCAGACCTCCAGGTGACATTTTTGTGCTTCTCTCAAAGCCCTTCCATATTCTCTCTGAAATCTGGGAGGAAAGAGATTTCTCTGTCTGGGACCAAGGAATCCCTGGATGAGCTATCCATGGTGTCCCAGTTTTTTTTTTTTTTTTTTTATTATAATAACTTTTTATTGACAGAACCCATGCCAGGGTAATTGTTTACAACATTATCCCTTGCACTTCTGTTCCGATTTTTCCCCTCTCTCCCTCCACCATGGCAAGCAGTCCTATGTATGTTAAATATGTCGCAGTATATCCTAGATACAATATATGTGTGCAGAACCAAATAGTTCTCTTTTGCACAGGGAGAATCGGATTCAGAAGATAGAAATGACCCAGGAAGAAAAACAAAAATGCAAACAGTTTACATTCATTTCCCAGTGTTCTTTCTTTGGGTGTAGCTGCTTCTGTCCATCACTAATCAATTGAAACTGAGTTAGATCTCTTTGTCAAAGAAATCCACTTCCATCAGAATACATCTTCATACAGTATCATTGTTGAAGTGTATAATGATCTCCTGGTTCTGCTCATTTCACTTAGCATCAATTCATGTAAGTCTCTCCAAGTATCTCTGTATTCTGTGGGGAGCCGGCACTAATCTACAGGTGATAAAGCCACATTCCTAAAGACTCCTCTAACCTTGAACAAACAGACATCTAGACGCCTCCTGGAGCTTCCTACATCATCAAAGGCCTCTGGTTAACTCCTCTTTCGGTGGGAAACAAACCCTTTGTCTAGGGTCTCCTCTGTACTGAGTTTGCACGACCCCCACTCCCTCACAAACCACCATAAATACTTGTACTTTTGCCCACAATAAACGAGACTTGATCAGAAAGCCTGTCTTGTCTCCCTTCTGCGCGTCTCTTGTCCCGCCCTTCCTCTTCTCTCTTCACAGGGCCTTTTACACACACTGTCCAGCAGGTTCTGGACAATTGGTGCCAAAACGTGGGGCCCGGATGATTGTGGAGTTAGGAGCAGCCACTGCTGGATCAAAAAACCTCTGAAGAAATAGAACTGCGCAGTCCCGGAGAATAAAGAGAAGAAGGTCCGCTCGGGTCCACCCACCCCATAGAAAGAGGCCTGGTGAGTGAGGTTTTTGATATGGGACAGGACATTAGTGTACATAAGTTTGTTGAGGGTCTCAAAGACTCATTAAGGGCGGGTAGAGTAAGGGTTTAAAAAAAAAAAAAGACTTGTGAAAATTTTTAAGTTTTTAGAAGATGTTTGTTCATAGTTCCCGCAGGAAGGAACCATTGATATGAAAAGTGTAGGAAAGAGTTAGAGATTGCCTTAATGATTTTTATAGAACTTTCGGACCTGAAAGGTCCCTATCATAGCTTTCAATTATTGGAATAGCATAAGCGGCCTACTTGCAGCCCATCAACATGATGAGGATGTTAACAAATGTTAACAAAGTTATTCAGGACAGTTCCTCCTTCTTAAAAGATGCCCTTAAGTGCACCAATTCTAGGCTCAAATTAAGTTCCCATAACAATGAAAAAGAGATAACAGACAGGGAAAAAAATCTACTCCTTCAATAGCTTTTCTTTAACTGACCCTGCATCTAGTGTACTTTGGACTGATATGAGGGACTTTGGGAATGATTGATGACTGACTGTTAAACCTTGCCTGGATCATCTATTACTGTGTGTTTAAGACTTGGGATGGGATTTGTTAAAACTGTGTAATCATTGCTGTTATGTTTAAGGGCTTTTAAGGACATGCTACTGTACTACTCTGTTATGTATAGGGATTTTGATTCACTCTTGGGGTTTAAATATGGGGAATAGTCATTTGATAATTCCTTTCCGTGAGAAAAAAAATAATAATAATAATAAATAAAAAATAAAAGGGGAGGAAAAGATAGAACATTGGGAAACTGGTGTATTTTTTTTCAACATACCTGAAAGAATGGGAACCCCTAGCTCCTATTCACTCTTCCTTAGGCATTTCTGCCCCACCCCCTATCTCACTAGTTCAGATTGGATTTGAATATTTTAGCTTTAGAATCCCTTATTTTGTTAAAATTGAGCTGGCAGACTCAGTTTTTGGGATTATATTTTTTTAGAAAAGTTTTAGAAATCAGACACCTGACTTGGGACTGTCAGTCTCTCTGATCTGTTTTTCTTCAATCCTGTAACCCCAGTTCATTAATTAGTACCTCAGCATTTCAAAGGACCTTGTTTGATATCAGGCATTTAAAAAGTTTGGAGTTTGCCTGCTTTTCATAATCTGCTCAGAAATCTGTATTTTAGTAGCAGCAGCTCTGGGCGGGGACCGTGAAGCTACTCCACGCCTTACTCTCTCCCTTGGAGTGGGTTGAGTCCTTGGGCCCTGCTGTTAGTTAAGTGCACAAATGACCACAGATTTAATTTCCATCTCAAACTGGATTCTCTGGCTGAGAACTGTAGAGGACCTGACATGTTAAGCTATTAACTCTGGGGTTATCAGGGGGAGACTTGCTCTTGCCATATGAGTCCTTATATTTTTCTAGTTTTATTTTGGGTTGGTCAAAATTATGGTGCTATCTAGAGGAAGGTGCTAATATTCAAAGGTTTGAATATTTAGGAGAGAGAGTGTGGAATGTTATGCCACAGTTATCTTTAACTGTCCTGACTCAGTTTCCCTGAACTAGTTTCCCTTGTCTCAGTTTCCTTAACTGTTCTGTCTCAATCTTCTAAACTGTAAAACTCCCCTCCCCCTCTGACCCATTAAGACTGAAGACTATTTGCTCTGAGGTTATAAATTAGCAAGATAAACAAGAGAATAGACCTTTTGATTCTTTTCTGGTTCTGTTCTGGTCTGTTTGCTAGCTATCTGTGGTCTCAGAATAAAACCGATGGGTTTAAAAGTTCTGAGATGGATATTTTCTGGGACGCTGGAAGATATCCTCTGGGTAAGTGTTATATGTTTGTTTAATGTTGTAACTATGTAGTCTGTGTGATGTGTGTTCTATGTTCTGTGTGATTTGTCTGTCTGTTTTTGTTGTTGGTTGAAAAATTTTAAAGAACAACGTTGCAACTGTGCTTAGTAAAATGGAACTCCACGTGTGTCTCTGTGTGTCTGTGTTAAAAGTTAGCAAACTTGTAAGAGATAAGAATTCAGCCTCTGTGTGCAGGCTTAGAAAATATCAAGAAGCTTGAAAAATCTTTCTCCTTCTGTCTCTGGCTGACTGCAGCAGCCTGTGAAAAAAAGGGAGAAAAGGGGAAAAAGAAAAAGAAAAGAAATGAATTTTAAAAAAATTGATTGAAAGGGATTTGAAAGTTTGGAAAGTTAAATATATATAGAAGAGCAGTATGCTAACATTTAAAGAAAAGAAGTTTGAATGGAATATCTAGGCATTCTCTGTGAAGGCAGAGAAAAGCACTAAACAGGCTTGGAAGTTCACAAAGCCCCTTTGGATTCTGAAAAAAAATAATAAATAAATAAAAGGAATTCAAGGTGAAACAAACTTCTCTCTGGGGGTGGAGGTCCTGGAAAAAAGCTCCTAGTCTGTTTGCTGATTTAAGAGCTTTGTTAAGTTTTAAAAACAATGAATAAGGAACATTTGCTTGTGATTTTAAACTTTTTTAAGGAAAAGCCTACTAAAGAACAATAAAATTCAAGCTTAGCCTGGCCTGGGCAATAAAAAGCTTTGGAGATAAGATGCTGATAGCTGTTAGAAGAAAGGTGGTGAAAAAGAAAAAAAAAAACTTTTAAAAACAGCTGTTTGATTCAGTTTGTTACCATCTGAAATATGTTGAGTTATTTGTTAACATAAGTCATACTTTAAATCCAGCTCTGCTGGACATGTGTGGGTTTTATGGAGGTTTGGGCTGTTCACTATAGTGTGAATCTTACAGGTTTTTGAAGGAAGGAGAAGGTTTGGAACTTGGTAGATTTGGGAAGAAAGTAAATAAACTGATGAGTTAAATCTTGAAAAGGATCTCCATGTAGGAAATTGAGTGGGGAAGCTGAAGGAATTTTTTTTTTTCCTAGCGGGCAGGAATAGGGGAAGGGTGGCTATGTGGAATCCTCTCCTCCCCTCACCCCTCTAAGTGTGTTCCTGCCGTTTTTTTTTTTTTTTAATCTGATTATGGACAGTACAGTAAACTGATTTTTAAGGGCATGCTTACTTTTATGTTAATTGAATATTTGTTTTTGATACATAAAGGTTTTCTTGTTTAAGGAATATGGTCATAAATGTGGTCCATACTTTGGTAGGAATATTTCTAAAAGTTTAATTGCTAATTAAAGAAACTTCTTGAATTCTTTTATGTGGAATTGGGTCTTTTGTATAAGTTTAAATTGATTGTATTGGGTCATCCTGAGGTTATTTAAAGGGCCTCTGAAAATAACAGTTTTTTCCTTTGTCCTTTTGACAATGTTTCTGTTATGGACAATATGCAATTTGGGATATTTTTCTATGTATTGGGTATTTTAAAAGCAAAATGATTTGTATGTATAATGTTCACTCATGTAACATCTACCTGGATTTGATAATTGTTCTAAGTTGTGAACTTACTGAGACAAAACTTCTTTCTGTTATTACTATAAGGTTATCTGCTGAAGATTGAGTTTTAACTGCTTACATTATGTTATAGTTATGTTCTTGCATTTTTCCTTCTGTAACTGATCTCTCTGATCAGAGCAATGGTCACTAGAACTGCTAATGTAATTCAATTATGTCATGCCTTGCTATTTTCAGTCTGGTTATATGTAATCATTGTATCCTAAATGCTTGGGCAACTGAGTATTTCACCTGGTCATCTGCCTGTTACTGGATATTTGTGTTTTGTTTCTTTAAGTTTTCTACATGATAAGAGGATAATTAATAATGGTCTGTAAGACTGCACCCGTTTGCCTGTCCTGTAAAGCAAACTCATCTCTTCACATAGGAAACTGCTGGCCAATCCATTTTGGCCTCCTCATGTTCTGCAGCAGTCTGGTGAATTGAGTCTTTCTATCTAAGAATGATCTAATCTTTCTTTGTTAGATTTGTGTTTTTTGTTCTAGATTTTGGTCAAATTACAGATATTGGCTTGCTTCTGCGACCTGGATCAGCTTTGATCAGCTTTGACTGTCAGCATGGCACACTCACATTTCACAGCCTGGAGCAGCAATTTTTAAAATGAGATCATGGACTGGCACTTGCATCCAGGCCCTCTCCAGTACTATAAATGATCTTCAGGATCAGATCAATAGTTTAGCTGATGTTGTCTTGCAAAACAGACAAGGCCTGGACCTCCTCACTGCAGAACAAGGAGGGATATGTTTAGCCCTCCAAGAACGCTGTTGCTTCTATGCAAACAAATCCGGTATTGTTAGGGACAAAATTAGGAGACTCCAGGAAGATTTGATTAAGCGGCACCAAGAGCTCTTTGACAATCCTCTTTGGAGTGGGCTCCGTGGGATCCTCCCTTATATCCTTCCCTTACTTGGGCCTTTAATTGGCTTTCTCGTACTTTTGTCCTTTGGACCCTGGGCTTTCCGGAAAATCACATCCTTTGTAAAGTCCCAGATAGATAGTGCACTGGCAAAACCCATTCATATACACTATCATCGTCTTGAGACTGATGATGACCCCTTTGATGCTCATATGAACAATCAAAATTTCCAAAAAACATCGAGACCTGGTTAGCCAATGATGGGTAAGATCCGTCAAGGACTAGCCAACCTAAACCAGGAAGAGATGTTTCTGTACATCCTTCCTATGACGGGTAAGGCTTCTCCCCATAGGGACAACCTAAGCCAAGCACAGGTCGGGAAGTGAAAAATTCTATTCTTTATATAAATACAAAAAGGGGGACCTGTGGGGAGCCAGCACTAATCTACAGGTGATAAAGCCACATTCCTAAAGACTCCTCTAACCTTGAACAATCAGACATCTAGACGCCTCCTGGAGCTTCCTACATCATCAAAGGCCTCTGGTTAACTCCTCTTTCGGTGGGAAACAAACCCTTTGTCTAGGGTCTCCTCTGTACTGAGTTTGCACGACCCCCACTCCCTCACAAACCACCATAAATACTTGTACTTTTGCCCACAATAAACGAGACTTGATCAGAAAGCCTGTCTTATCTCCCTTCTGTGCGTCTCTTGTCCCGCCCTTCCTCTTTTCTCTTCGCAGGGCCTTTTACACACACTGTCCAGCAGGTTCTGGACAGTATTCATCCTGCTGGTCATTTCTTACACAACAATAATATTCCATAACATTCATATACCACAATTTACTCAGTCATTCTCCAATTGATAGGCTCCATTCATTTTCCAGTTTCTAGTCACTACAAACAGGGCTGCCACAAACATTTTGGCACATACAGGTCCCTTTCCCTTCTTTAGTATCTCTGTGGAGTATAAGCCCAGTAGTAGCACTACTGGATCAAAGGGTATGCACAGTTTGATAACTTTTTGGGCATAATTCCAGATTGCTCTCCAGAATGGTTGGTTTTGTTCACAACTCCACCAACAATGCATCAGTGTCCCAGTTTTCCCGCATCCCCTCCAACATTCATCACTATTTTTTCCTGTCATCTTAGCCAATCTGACAGGTGTGTAGTGGTATCTCAGAGTTGTCTTAATTTGCATTTCTCTGATCAATAGTGATTCGGAACATTCTTTCATATGAGTGGTAATAGTTTCAATTTCATCATCTGAAAATTGTCTGTTCATATCCTTTGACCATTTATCAATTGGAGAATGGCTTGATTTCTTATAAATTTGAGTCAGTTCTCTATATATTTTGGAAATGAGGCCTTTATCAGAACCTTTAACTGTGAAGATGTTTTCCCAGTTTGTTGCTTCCCTTCTAATCTTGTTTGCATTAGTTTTGTTTGTACAGAGGCTTTTTAATTTGATGTAATCAAAATTTTCTATTTTGTGATCAGTAATGGTCTCTAGTTCATCTTTGGTCACAAATTTCTTTCTCCTCCACAAGTCTGAGAGATAAACTATCCTATGTTCCTCTAATTTATTTATAATCTCATTCTTTATGCCTAAATCATGGACCCATTTTGATTTTATCTTGGTATATGGTGTTAAGTGTGGGTCCATGCCTAATTTCTGCCATACTAATTTCCAGTTATCCCAGCAGTTTTTGTCAAATAATGAATTCTTATCCCAAAAGTTAAGATCTTTGGGTTTGTCAAACACTAGATTGCTATAGTTGACTATTCTGTCTTGTGAACCTAACCTATTCCACTGATCAACTAATCTGTTTCTTAGCCAATACCAAATTGTTTTGGTGACTGCTGCTTTATAATATAGTTTTAGATCAGGTACAGCTAGGCCATCTTCCTTTGATTTTTTTTTTTTTCATTAATTCCCTTGAGATTCTCAGCCTTTTATTGTTCCATATGAATTTTGTTGTTATTTTTTCTAGATCATTAAAATATTTTCTTGGAAGTCTGATTGGTATAGCACTAAATAAATAGATTAGTTTAGGGAGTATTGTCATCTTTATTATATTCGCTCGGCCTATCCAACAGCACTTAATATTTTTCTAATTATTTAAGTCTGACTTAATTTGTGTGGAAAGTTTTTTGTAATTTTGCTCATATAATTCCTGACTTTCCTTTGGTAGATAGATTCCCAAATAGTTTATGCTGTCGAAAGTTATTTTGAATGGAATTTCTCTTTGTATCTCTGTATAAAAATGCTGAGGATTTATGAGGATTTATTTTATATCCTGCAACTTTGCTAAAGTTATGAATTATTTCTAATAGCTTTTTAGTAGAATCTCTGGGGTTCTCTAGGTATACCATCATATCATCTGCAAAGAGTGATAGTTTGGTTTCCTCATTGCCTACTCTAATTCCTTTCATCTCTTTCTTGACTCTTATTGCCGAGGCTAGTGTTTCTAATACAATATTGAATAATAATGGTGATAGTGGGCAACTTTGCTTCACTCCAGATCTTACTGGGAAAGGTTCCAGTTTTTCCCCGTTGCATATGATGCTTACTGATGGTTTTTAAATGTATGCTCCTGACTATTTTAAGGAAAAGTCCATTGATTACTATGCTCTCAAGTGTTTTTATTAGGAATGGATGTTGGATTTTATCAAATACTTTTTCTGCATCTATTGAGATGATCATATGGTTTTTGTTTGTTTGGTTATTGATGTAGTCAATTATGCTAATAGTTTTCCTAATATTGAACCAGCCCTGCATTCCTGGTATAAATCCTACTTGGTCATAGTGTATTATCCTGGGGATGATTTTCTGTAATCTTGTTGCTAATATTTTATTTAAGATTTTAGCATCAATATTCATTAGAGAGATTGGTCTATAATTTTCTTTCTCTGTTTTCAGCCTACTTGGTTTAGTACCATGTCTGTGTTGTAAAAGGAGTTTGGTAGGACTCCTTCAATCCCTATTTTTTCAAATAGTTTATATAGCATTAGAGTTAATTGTACTTTAAATATTTGGTAGAATTCACATTTAAATCCATCTGGTCCTGGGGATTTTTTCTTAGGGAGTTGGTTAATAGCTTGTTCTATTTCTTTTTCTAAGATGGGACTGTTTAAGATATTTATTTCTTTTTCTGTTAGTCTGGGCAAGCTATATTTTTGAAGGTATTCTTCCATTTCATTTAAGTTGTCGAATTTATTGGCATAAAGTTGGGCAAAGTAACTCCTAATTATTGCTCTAATTTCTTCTTCATTAATGGTGAGTTCTCCCTTTTCATTTTTAAGCCTGACAATTTGATTTTCCTCTTTCCTTTTTTAATCAGATTTACTAAGGGTTTGTCTATTTTGTTGGTTTTCTCATAGAAGCAACTCTTAGTTTTATTAATTAATTAATTCAATAGTTTTTTACTTTCAATTTTATTCATCTCTCCTTTTATTTTTAGAATTTCAAGTTTAGTGTTTGACTAGGGGTTTTTAATTTGTTCCTTTTCTAGCATTTTTAGTTGCAAGTCAAATTCATTGACTTCTCTTTCTCTATTTTATGCAAATAGGCCTCTAGATGAAATTTCCCCTTATTATCACTTTGCCTGCATCCCACACATTTTGGTATGATGTCTCATTATTGTCATTTTCTTGGATGAAGTTATTAATTATATCTATGATTTGCTGTTTCACCCAATCATTCTATATAGTATGAGATTATTTAGTTTCCAATTATTTTTTGGTCTACTTTCCCCTGGCTTTTTGTTGAATGTAATTTTCATTGCATCGTGGTCTGAAAAGGATGCATTTATTACTATTTCTGCTTTACTGCATTTGAGTTTGATTTATGTCCTAATATATGGCCAATTTTTGTGTAGGTTCCATGAACTGCTGAAAAGAAAGTGTACTCCTTTCTGTCTCCATTTCGTTTTCTCCAGAGATCTATCATATCTAACTTTTCTAGTATTCTATTTACCTCTTTGACGTTTTTCTTATTTATTTTGTGGTTTGATTTATCTAATTCTGAGAGTGCAAGGTTGAGATCTCCCAATATTATAGTTTTGCTGTCTATTCTTGCAGCTCTCTTAATTTCTCTTTTAAGAATTTAGATGCTATACCACTTGGTGCATATATGTTTAATGTTAGTATTGCTTCATTATCTATGCTACCTTTTAGCAAGATATAGTGCCCTTCTTCTCTGTTAATTAGATCATTTTTTGCTTTAGCTTGATCTGAGATCAGGATGGCTACCCCTGCTTTTTTGACTTCACCTGAAGCATAGTAGATTTTGCTCCAACCTTTTACCTTTAACCTGCATGTATCTTCCTGCTTCAGGTGTGTTTCCTGTAAACAACATATTGTAGGATTCTGGCTTTTAATCCATTCTGCTAACTGCTTCCTCTTTATGGGGGAGTTTACCCCATTCACATTTATGGTTAAAATTACCAATTCTGTATTACTTGCCATCTTGTTAACCCCTGTTTATGCTTTTCTCCCTTCTTTCCTCCTTATCCCCCTTACCAGTATTAAGCTTGTGAGCACCACTTGCTTCTCACAGCCCTCCATTTTTAGTATCCCTCCCTCCACCTTAGAGTTCCTCCCCCCATCTTACTCCTTTCCCTCACAGTTTCCGTATTCCCTTCTGCTTAGCTTATTCCTTCCCTTTTCACTTTTCCCTTCTTGCTTTTCAATGGAAGGTGGGAGAAGTTTCACCATAAATTGAATATGTCTAAAATTTTTCTCTTAAAGCCAATTCTGATGGCAGTAAGATACTCACTATATTCATCCCCTTCCATTCTTTTCCTTAGATATAATAGGTTTCTTTGCCTCTTCATGAGATGTGTGTCCTTTCCACCTCTAGTTTCTAGGACAAAGTATACATGTACTCTTTATACATCTTTATGGCAGAAATATAGTTCCCAAGATTTCTTTTTACCTTTCTAGGTTTCTCTTGAGTTCTATATTTGTAGATCAAACTTTTTGTTAAGTTCTGGTTTTTTCATCAAAAATAGGTGAAATTCGCTTCTTTCGTTGAATGACCATCTTCTTCCCTGGAAAAAGATGCTCATTCTGGCTGGGTAAGTTATTCTTGTTTGCATACTTTGTTCCTTAGCCTTTTGAAATATCATATTCCAGGCCCTTTGATCCTTTAATGTGGATGCTGCTAGACCCTGGGTAATCCTTATTGTGGCTCCTCTATATTTGAATTAGGTTTTTCTAGCTGCTTGCACTATTTTTTCCTTCGTCTGAGGGTTCTGGCATTTGGCCACTATATTTCTTGGTGTTTTGATTTTAGGATCCCTTTCAGCAGGTGATTGATGAATTCTTTCAATGTCTATTTTACCCTCTGTTTCTGTTCCTGTTTCTGGGCAGTTCTCTTTGATAATTTCCTGGAAAATAGTGTCCAGGTTCTTTTTTTCATCATCTTTTTCAGGGAGTCCAATAATTCTCAGATTGTCTCTCCTAGATCTATTTTCCAGGTCTGTTGTTTTCCCAAGAAGTTATTTCACTTTTTTTTCCCATTGTTTGATTTTTTTGGTTTTGCTTGACTGATTCTTGTTGTCTCCTCAAGTCATTCAATTTCATTTTTTCCATTCTGATTTTCAATGAAGTATTTTCTTCACTCACTTTTTTTATATCTTTTTCTAATTGTCCAATTGAGTTGTTGTGTTCTATGGAATTTTTTTCCATTTCACCAATTTTATTTTTTAGAGAGCTATTTTCTGTTTCCAGTTCGCTAATCCTATTTTTCAAGGATTTGATTTCTTTATTCACTCTGTCTTTAAATGAGTGGGATGACTTCTCCAGACTCTCTTAACAAGCCTCTCTCTCCTTTTCCCATTTTTCTTCTAGCTCTCTTGTGAGAGCCTTTTTAATTTCTTCTATGAGATTCATCTGTGCTGAGGAACAGATGATCTCCTCCTATGGGGATTCACCTGGAGACAGTCTGTTTTTAGTCTCCTCAGGATTTAGAGTCTGCTCTCTATCCATATAGAAGCTATCAATGGTTAAAGTCCTTTTCAATTTTTTGCTCATTTTGTCAGAGAAGAATCAAAGACAAACTAGTAAAGAAAAAAAGAAAAAAAAAAAAAAACCAAATGGAATCTGCTTCTTTTGAGGGGGTGGCTGGGTAGTATTATCGAGCTTCCTCTACAGACTGCAAGGCACTAGCAGGACAGTGATGGCTGTGCTGCGCCTGCTCTCTGAGACTCTGAGAGAGTGGGGAGACACCGTGGGGGAGGGGTGGCCAGGTCCCAAGAGACTCCAGCTGTTTGGGGTTGTATTCTTCATCCCCTGTGTTTTTAGCTTAACTGCTTGTCTGCTGGCTTGCTGTCAGGGCAAAGTATCCAATCCTGTAGCAAAGCTCTCCCGGCAGAGATGGCTGAGATCACACCCCACCCTGCTTTGGTCTGCTTGGCTGTGAGCTGCCTCCTGTGTTCTTGCTGCCACTGCCTGCCCTCAGCCTGTGCCATCCCCACCCTCGAGCAAAAACAGACCTTTCCTGGAGAATTTCACGGATGTCTTCTCTTGGTAACTATTTGTGGGGTTTTTTTTTCAGTCAAGCATTAATTCAGAGGCTTGTCATGAAATGGATTCTGAGAGAAAACACGGAGCTTACACAGCTGTGTGCCTCCTTTCCACCATCTTGACCAGAAGTCCCCAGTATCCCAATTTTAACATGACTGCAGGACCCCGGTGTATTCCCTCATAAATGCCAATCCCCAATAAAGCCAGACGCTCGGGAGGGATTATAACTTCTGAATGAGAGTCTCCCTGCAATACCCCAATTCCTCCCTGTTAGAAAACTGAATGGGGAGTATGGTACAGGACCTAAAAGCAGTTAATGAAGCTGTTATATCCCAGTTATAGCCCAATCCCCTACACTATCTTTACTCAGATCCCAGGGAACACAAAATGGTTTTCCACGCTAAAACTTAATGATGCCTTCTTCTTTTGTGTAACTTTGTGTAAAAACTCACAATTTCTTTTTACTTTTGAATGGAGGAAGCCTGAGGAACATCCTCACCGATTAACTTGGACAGTTTTGCCCCAGGGCTTCTGGAATATTCAAACAGACATTGGGATCTGAGGGATTTGGAGCTGCTTAACTGCAGTCTCATCTGGTTGTGTGGATGATATTTTAATCTGCAGTCCCACCCAAAAGGCTTCCTTAGATGCAACCATTTAAAAAAGTCTCCAGAGGCTACAGGGTCTCCTTATCCAAAGCCCACATTGCCTGCCAATCTGTCAAATATCTGGGCCATGAACTAACTCCCATATCCCATTTCCTGAAAGAAGAGAGAAAGCAGACCATCTTATCTCTCCCAAAATCTGTCTCAAAGAAATAGCTATGCAACCTTCCTAGGCATGGCTGTTTTTTGCAGAATTTGGATACCTAATTTTGATATTATTGCCAAGCCCCTCTATGATTCTATTCAAGGCCCTGACAATCTTCCCCTTGACTGGGGCCTAATCAGGCCAAAATAAAAAAGACCCTGAAAGCCAAACTGACTTCTGCCCTTGCCCTGGCCCTACTTAATTTAGAAAAGCCATTCACTCTGTATATGGGCGAAAAAAAGGGGCCAGACCTTGAGGGTTTTAGCTCAGGCTTCTGGATTTGACCACAGATTGTTTTCCTACTTCTCAAAGAAACTGGATTTAGTATCCTTAGGATGGCTCGAATGCCTTAGAGCAGTGGCTGCTACAGCCCTTCTAATTGAAGAAGCCTCAAAACTCAACCTAGGACAGCCACTAGAGGTTTTAAGTTCCCACCAGGTTCAGAGCATTTTAGAAGTCAAAGGGCTTGATAGTGGGAGGCTTACTATGCTAGGTATGGGATTCCCCCAAGAAGGAATACAGAGGCCATCTCTACTTTTGGTGCACAATAAGTTTTCTGCCATGCTGCAGAAATGCCCTTGTTGAGCAAGAAGCAGTGATGTGTGTCATGGGAATGGGTTTCGGTCTGAGAATCACAGAGTAGTTGCTCGTGAGTGGGGATGCTTTAATAGGGCCTCTCACTTTGAGCAAATTGCTAGATTGCTGGATTGGCTCTCCTCCCATTGACAGATACCATGCATACACAAAGCCCCCAGCTGCTTCTCTTAATGGTGCTTGGGAATTGTCTACTGTTCACACGCTGATCCCACTTACACAAATATATATCAACAAGGCTCTACAGCATAATAAACTGGAGCTCTTTTCATACTCTATGAGTCTCCTGCCTCATTCATCTCATCTCTGACATCAATGGGCTGGCTCATACTTTGAGCTCTTAAGACACAACATTACTACAGATCAGGCTCTTCTGCCAGACATCCCTGAACTGACTCTCCAGGTGTGTCATACTCTTAACCCTGCTACTCTGCTCCCTGACAACACTCAGTCGGGCGATATCATTCATAATTGTGAGGAAGCTTTAGATTCTGTCTACTTCATGTCCCTGATTTGAAGAACATTCCTCTTGACAACCCAGATGGTGAATGGTTTACAGATGTCTAGTTTTCTTGAAAATAGAGAAAGAAAGGCAGGTTATTTTGTGGTGAACATCAATTGTACCCTGGAAGCTTAGCCACTACTTCCTGAGACTTCTGCTCAGAAAGCTAAACTCATTGCCCTACCCAGAGCTTTGGAACTAGGGAAAGGAATGAGAGTGAACATCTATACAGACTCCAAATATGCTTTTCATATTTTGCATGCTTATGAAGCTATATAAAAAGAAAGGGGACTTTTGACAGCAAAGAATTCTCTTATCAAATATGCCAGGGAAACTCTACAACTATTGCAAGCTGTCCACGAACCTAGAGAGGTTTCAGCCATATTTTGTAAAGGACACCAGAAGGGAGATTCACTTCAAGTCAAGGGGAATAGGTTTGCAGATTCAGCTACTAGTGCTGCTGACCATTTATCTCTGACTATGGCACCTTTAATCCCCTAGATCTCTGATTCTTATACCCCTTTGTATAGTTCACAAGAATAAGCTTTTGCAGAAGAAAGGGGATACACCCTTTCTCCTTCAGTCTGGTTACAAACACCTTCAAGCCAATTTTTAATCCCAGAGGCAAGTCAGTGGAAACTTATTTTTGGTCTTCAACAAGTTAATCACTTTGGAAGAAATGACCTTCAATTCTTTGTGAAATGTATTTTTACTAGTCACAAGGTGGGAGAAACAATCAGACAGGTCCACCAGACCTGCCCTGTTTGTGCCCAAGTAAATCCTGAAGGAGCTGTTAAACCTCCCCCTCTCCTGAAGCCGATTCAGAAAAGGGGCACATACCCAGGGGAAGATTGACAAATAGATTTGGGGTATATGCTTCCTTGTTTCAAGTTACTTTTGGTCTTTGTTGACACCTTTACTAATTAGATAGAAGCTTTTCCCTGCAGGACTGAGAATGCTCAAAAGGTATCAAAGTGCTTTCTAAAAAAGATCTTACCTCACTTTGGCCTGCCTATCACTCCTAGAGTGACAATGGCCTGGCCTTCATTTCTCAGATAACTCATTACATGGTCTAAGCACTTATAATCATTTACCACCTTCACCTCAGTCTTCTGAAGGTGGAGAAAATGATTCACACCCTCAAGGGAGTACTTACTAAACTGTGCTTAGAGACTCAAGAGGATTGGGTGAAGAATCTCCCATTAGGACTTCTTAGTCCTAAAGGGAGTCTGCATTGTACCTCTAAAGAACATTAAGCTTAGCCCCTTTGAACTTCTTTATGGGAAGCCTTTCCTAACCTCTGATATTTTTGAAGATCCAGAACAGCATCTGATCATTCAGTTTGCCACACAGCTTGGTGCAGTCCAGAAAGCCCTTTCTGAAGACACAAATGAACATCTCCTTAAACCTACAGAGGCTCATACTCAGACTGCCATCCCTGTAAATCCAAGGAACATAGTATAATTGAAATCTTGGAAGCCTTAAGGTACTGACCTTCTGGGTATAAAGTGTAAAGGACCATATAAGGTCATTCTGATTGCTCCAACATCAGTCAAACTGGAAGGATTCCCCAACTGGACTCATTGTTTCTAGAATTAAAAATGCTGCTTCTGTTACTTCTCCCTCAGCTATTTCAGAATATTCCTGTGAATCCATAAAAAATCTTTAGCTATTCTTCCACAGGTCTCCTGAAAAGACTTGGGAGAAAGAAGGGTGAAATTGTCTGTGTTCTTTCTCTAACTCTAGTCTTCTTCCTTACTATTTCCCTCTCCAATGATGAGAACTTTGCTCCTAGCATTTTCTCTCCAGCTTTGTTGGTGTCATTCTGTGGCCCCTGCCAGTAGGGTGTTAACTCCTGAGTCTTTTAGAGAATTCCATGGTCAGTGGGGACATTCAGGATTGTTGGGTGGGTCATCAGTATCCTCAGGGCTGTCCACAAGTGGGACCTGATGCATTATTTGCAAAGGTCCCATTCCCAAATGTTGCCATCTCCACCCTGGATGCCACCCCATTTTTAGCCTGCTTGTGAGATTTGTTTCCTCCAGGCTCCAAGATACTAACTTCCAACTACTCGTTCAATCTGAAGATCATGGTTTAACTGACCTGGAAACTCAACATCCTCTAGATGTTGTTGCTGCCATCTTCAGATCAAGATCTTCCCCTCCTGGCATGAACCCATTTCATGGTTCTAGTGCTGCTGACCATTTATCTCTGACTATGGCACCTTTAATCCCCTAGTGCTGCTGACCATTTATCTCTGACTATGGCACCTTTAATCCCCTAGATCTCTGATTCTTATACCCCTTTGTATAGTTCACAAGAATAAGCTTTTGCAGAAGAAAGGGGATACACCCTTTCTCCTTCAGTCTGGTTTCAAACACCTTCAAACCAATTTTTAATCCCAGAGGCAAGTCAGTGGAAACTTATTTTTGGTCTTCAACAAGTTATCCACTTAGGAAGAAATGACCTTCAATTCTTTGTGAAATGTATTTTTACTAGTCACAAGGTGGGAGAAACAATCAGACAGGTCCACCAGACCTGCCCTGTTTGTGCCCAAGTAAATCCTGAAGGAGCTGTTAAACCTCCCCCTCTCCTGAAGCCGGTTCAGAAAAGGGGCACATACCCAGGGGAAGATTGACAAATAGATTTGGGGTATATGCTTTTTTTTGCATAGGAACAGCTCTATGGCCTTTGTCAGCCTAAAACATCTCCAGAAGATGAGACCTTTGTCTCTTTGCTCCAAATGAATTTGGGGGTGACTGCTTGAGGGGTGAATGCTATAATAGGACTCTTTGGTCCCCTGATCTTTGTGGGGGCCTGGGTCAGAAAACTCTTAATCCCCAGGTTTGGGCTCACAACCACCCCTCCCCCATACACACCCTTCTACCTGGCCTTGGGAAACTCCTAAAATTACCCCCATCCTCAATTCACTTGGAGATCACTCTTTAGTTTCTGGCCTCAGGAATAATCATCACCTGTAACTGACCTAGAGATTATTCCTTCAATTCATCCAAAGATGGCTCCTTATCCTTGGGTCACAGAAGACTAAATAAAATTGAATTCTTGTCTCCCAATACACTGCTATCTTTCTACTCAGATCCTAGCCCACTGAGAGCTGCTAAGTGTAAATAAACTCTTTTTTGCCAAGCCTCAATTTGGAAATTGGGACTGCGAATTCTTTTGCAAAATCTGCAACACCAACCTGGGGACTCCCAAATGCTGTTGAGAGTCTCATCCCTCAACATCACACTAAGAGCTTTGCAAGTATTATCTCATTTGATAATTTTCATAAAAATAGAGATGACAATAGCACTTAAGTGTCATACACAGGGTCACACAACTAGTCAGTGTCTTAGTTTTAAAGTCAGGTCCTGACTCTAAGTTCAGTGATTTTTCCACTGTACAACCTAGCTGCATTTCCCCTCCCTGTGCTTTTGGATAGGCTTTCCCCCATCTTCTGGATTGTATTATTTTCTCACATCCATTCCCTCCTCAGACCCTAACTTCCTTCAAACCTCAGTTCAAAGGACACACAAGATCTTTCTTAATCCCCATCATTCCCATAATATTTCACCCATTTCCCTATATTTGCCTTGGGAAATTAAATTTTTTTAGTATGTGTTGGAATCTTTACAAACTGCTAACTCATTAGAGGTGATAGATTATTGATCTGATCTTACAAGAAGATGTTTTGGGCCAGAACCTGAAACAAGGTACTAAGTAGAACTAATTAATACAAAGTAAACTTTGTAACTTTGTGAATTCATACCTCCCTTAAAGCTCTTAGGGTCAGAGAGCACTATGGGAGAAACCCATAATCCCTCTCTCTCACATCCCACAATTCCTCTCTCTCAAATAAATAGAGCTTTAAAGGGGACAGTCAAGAGAGTTTTCAGAGGAAGAAGCTACAAGTCGAGAATTCAGTCAAATTACATGGAGAGGAGAGCATCAAGTCAGAAGAAGCCATGAGTGAGAGTTGAGCTAGAGCCAGGAGAGAATTACTTCAGAAGGCAAGAGAGACAGATTCATCTCTGTGCTGGCTGGAGGCTGAAGAAAGCAGAGGCAGAGGCTGAAGGACAAACCTTTGGATTTGGAGACATTCGGAGGGAGCGCTTGGAACCAAGCAGAGAGATAGGCCTCTGAGAATCTAGCTATTTAGGCCCAAGGAAAGAGACAAGACTTGGAAGGAGAAATAAACATTTGTATTTTTACCAGCTGGCTGCATTTGGGTGATTAGTACTTTCAACTGCAACTAAGTGCCTCCAGAAAAATCTCCTTGAGAAACCTTCTCCCCCAGAGAGAATCATCATATTATATTATTTTAAAGAAGAAAAAAAAATCACCAAAAGTATGTATTTACTTAAATGTAAATGTGCTGTTTCCCCTCAAAGAATGTAAATTCCTAAATGACATACACAATTTCATTACTGCCTTTAGATCTGATGCATTTAATAGGGTATCTGGCCTATAGTAAATGTTTAAAAAGGTTTATTGACTGTTAGCAGTCAAATAAGACAAAGAAAAATCTTCCTAATTTTCAAAAGGTATTTTAAATCATTTATTCATTCAATCATTTATATGCCAGATAATGTCATATAATATTTTGTGTTATAAAGACCAAAATGAGTTTTGAAGTTAGTGAGATAGACATCACTCTTTGCCTTAAAGAGTGGGTAGATGTTAACCTAAACTTTCCAAAGCACTTTATACATGTTATTTCATTTGATTATTTATATGGGGTGTTATAAATAGAATTTAGGTAGATAAGAGTTGGATTATATGAAATGAGAAGTTTTCTAATTCTGCGATAATGCTGACTCCACCTACAGCTTTCCTTTTGATGTTATTTCTCAGAGTCTCTGATAGAATATAAGAACTCTAAATAAAGGATCTTAGGATTCAAGGACTGAAGAGACCTAAGAAATCTCCCTCATTTGTAGCTTTACTGGGGCTGCTAATGTAGATGATGCATTATACATTTCTGCAGAGTGTGGAAAAGAAGTAATAAGTCAGTGAGGAGGGAACAATGGGTGCAAAAAAAGGGGAGTGAAATGAAATGCAGTTGGGAGCAGATTGTGGAGAGATTTAATTGTCAGCATAAAGATTTTGTATTTTATCTTAAAGACAGAAGTGGGTCACTGAAAAATGTTTGAGTCGGGAGAGATGTGTCTTAAAACTAAATTTGACAATTTTGTGGGGGATGAATTAGGGAAGAAGCTAGAATCAGGGAAACCAATTGGCGCTATATGGTAATAATTCTCAAAAGAGGTGATGAGGGCTTACATTAGGATAATGACTGAGGGAGTGAATACAGAAATGTGAGAAAGTAGAAATGGTCAGATCCAGTGACGCTACAACTGAAGAGATATAGAGGATAAATAAGAGGGAAACATCAGGGGTGATTCTGAGATTGCAAATCTGAATGACTAGAAGTAGTAGTAGTAGTAATAACAATTACAATAACAGCAATAATTATAACTAGAAGGCATGGTAGATAGAGCACTAGATAGTTAGGAAAACATAAGTTCAAATCCAGATTTTATACATTTACTAGGTATGTAACTTTGGGAAATGCCTTAGTTTTGTCATTTGTAAAATGGTGACAACAAAAGCACTTATCTACCAGGGTTGTTGGTATGAATAAATCAAAAGTCCTACATGTCTTTACCAGCTACAATATTGCCAAAGTGACTGGATTCTCTACTATGAAGTAAAAGAGAGGGACAGCTGAATGAACAGCTAAGCAAGAAAAATGAATTAAAGTTATAGGAACCTAGATAGTAAATGGCTTAATATACTATCCCCTTCCCTCTAAAAACAGGGGGTAGGGGGTGGAAGTGGGGCCAATGGAGAGAAGGAAGTTAAATCCTGGAATGGTCACAAGTAAGAAGAAGTTGAATGATATTAAGCTGATCTCCATTTGTTCACATACTCTCATCAATAAAAAATTTCAAAGAATGTATTGAGTTACAAGTTTCCATTTATCAAAGGTTAAGAATAGGAAAAGAGAATGTTAAAAGTAAATGGTACAGGGTCATAGCAAATGAATTCTAGCTATTCTCTCAGTTAAAAATCATACTGAGAGAAAAAGAAAGAAAGAGAGAGAGAGAGCTCAGCAAGGGGCATGGGTCTTTGAAATTGGGAAGACCCAAGTTCAAGTTCTGATTCTGAAATAGTGTATGTTGGCTATGTGACCATGGATAAATCACTTAACTACCCAGTGTCATACATAACTAATAATATAAATTAAAAATGATGTGTTGGTCTGCATTGGTAAAATACGTTTCTGTATTACAAGTCCACATGGGATGAAAATATATTGTAATAATGATAGTGGCTTCTACATGGGAATTGTTACAATTGTGAACCACAATTGGTTGTTATCTTTTGTAATCTAAGAGGATCAGAATGACATCACTATATAAGGGCTACTATATAATCTGTCCAATCGTGACTTATCAAACTAAGAACAGTACAACTAGGAACAGATATCAAGTATACAACCCATTTCCATCCAGAGGGATAATGGAGTTAAAATGAAGAATGAGACACTTTTAGAGGTAGTCAATATGAAATTTTGTTTTGCGGGACAAGGCATATTAAATTTATTAGGATTTTCTTTTTTTTTTTATTGTTCAATGGGGAAATAAAGGAAGAGATAAATACTGGTAGAAATAAATGATTTTTTAAGAGAGAGACAGATGATAAAGAGGTAAAAATTTTAGAAACAGAGCTATTTTCTAATTGAGTATAATAGAACCATATTATAAATGTATATCAAAATAACAAATTTCAATCATCATTACACAATGAACAGTCAAAATAACAGTAGCCAAAGAAAAAAGAGTAGATTGTAAATGAAAATTTAAATGTTGTCCTCAAAATTTTCATTTTTTAAAGTTTATATTTGAAAGTTTAGAGGGAGAGGAAAGAATAAGGGATAATAATCACATTCAATGAAGAGAGAAAATTCAAAACTATAACAAAATTTACATGGCACAAATTAAGGATAGATATCAAGTATTTAGGAGCAGGTAAGTTGTACAGTAGATAGAGTGCTGGCCTGGATTCTTCATAAATTCAAATCTGGCCTCAAATACTTACAGCTGTGTAACCCTAAGCAGTCACTTAACCCTTCTTGCCTCAGTTTCCTTATCTGTAAAATGATCTGGAGAAGGAAATGGCAAATACTTCAGTATCTTTGGGAAAGAAAGAAAGGAAAGAAAGAAAGAAAAGAAAGGAAAGAGAGAAAAAAAGAGAGAGAACCCAAATGGGGTCGCAAAGACTTGGATACAACTGAACAACAACTTCAAATATTTAAGCATTTATTCTTAACTATTTCTTTACCAAGAAAAATACTGATTCTACACTTCTGTAAATTTCTAAAATTTAAACTTTTCAAAAGTTTCAGACTTAAAACTTTTTTTTTTAAAGTTTTTTTGCTTTATTTGCATGTTTTACCTCAGTAGCAGTGCTACTGAAAAATCTTTAATGTTTTATATACTTTGGAAGGCAAAGAAACTAAGTTCTTTGCCCATTACTGAAACATTTTCTAACCATAGTAGCTAACCAAACTAGTAACAGATTCACAATAAATACTTTCTTCAGTCTGCCTTACAAATCTATAGGGAAGAGAGATGGATAATGATTTCCATATAGGTATTTGCAAATGACAACCAGCATTTAAATACTTACCACTTTAAGTGGCATTATTACAAAACAAGACTGCAAAATTATTGATTTACTGTTAGAAGAAATCTCAAAGGTCATCTCTTAGAAAGATCATCATTACAAGTAAGGAAACTAAAGTTTAATAAATGACTTGCCCAGTGTGACAGAGATATTAATCAACAGAGTTCAAGTAACAGTGCTAAAAGATAGAGCCATCCATAAATGCATTTGTTAGTAATGACTTAAGGATGATCCTAATCAATCAAGTTTTCATAAATCTAATCACAGAGTTATTGAATATTTATAGATAAGCTAAGATTAAATATCCAGTAATTTCGTTCACTTACAAACACCTTATTTCTGCCAAGATGCCTGGAAATCACAAAGGATTTTAACGTTTCTGAGAGTTTACAATGTAATATGACCTCCACTAATGCCTTGCACTGAAGTGATAATTTTGGAAACAGATTGAGATTTTACAGTAACCACAGAATACAAAAGATCATAAGACAGGTGTGAACTATGGCTAATTGGACCTAACAGAAACAAACACCAAGCAAAAGTTCTCAGTCAAGTACTGGTGGTGTTGATATTTTGTACCAATTGCAAGATTAGATCAACAACATACCTAGATTTGTCTTTAGATTACTATTTATGACCAAATCTCAGAGAAATATCGAAAATTTTTTCCTGATTTGCAAAAACTTATCTGTCTCCTGCACTTATCCAAATTTTGTCCCCTTAAACACATATGCAAATTACCAATTAGAACGAAAATATCTCTGAAAGCAATGAATTCAATTCCATAAAAATCAGGATCACATTTATGCTATAGGGGTGTGAAAGTTTCATTTACTAGACTGAAATTTTAGGGGTTTTGGAAGCATTTCACTATTATAAGTCTCCCAAGTAGGCCAATTAAGTTTATCAAGTTTAATTTATGAGTAACATTCTATGTTTATATAACATCTATTTTTTATTTCCGTCTCAAATTTTTATATCAATACTGAAAATTTTTGTAGTCATCTTTGAAGCCTTATTGTTAGAGGATGAAAAGTTTTTTGGGGAGGGGAATCAAAGTGAATATTAGTAGCTAAAATAATATTCGGTACTTCCTAAAGTATTTCATTTTTATTTTTCCTCCAACTCAATAGTTTTGGTGGATCTCATCTTCTTCACAAAACAAACTAAGATAGACTTCCTTCCAAAGATTTTTAGTTACTGAAATTAAGTTGGTTCAAAGGAGCTCTAAAAATAAAATGCATATAATGTTTATTCCTAAAAAAATATGATGATGATGTAGACCTTAATGATCACTAGTCTCTTTGGGGAAAAGAGTACAAATAATTAATATGCTTTTCACAAAGGTAAGTTATAAGGGTCAAGAAGACTCTCATCCAAGTTTCATCTCAGTTTCCTTATATGTAAAATGAGCTGGAGAAGAAAGGGCAAACTCTAGTCTTTGCCAAGAAAACTCCAAAAGTTGTCATGAAGAGTCAGATAGGACTGAAAATAACTGAACAACAAGCTATAGGGTATCCCACATCAGTAGCTAAAAAAATATTCACCCCTATAGTTACACACTGGAGACTCATGAAAGGAACAATGACAGAGAGATACCATTAGATCTAATCATGTTTTACCTCAGTAGCAGTGCTCTGATTAGCTCCATTTTCCAACAAATATTTCACTACATCAAGATGATTCTCTTGAGCCGCCATATATAAAGGAGTGAAGCCATTCTGAGGATAAAGAATAAAATGAGCAAAAAAGATGAAGTTTTTTCAATGCATTAACAAAGATTAAAAAAAAACTTTCTATACCAAACTATAGAAATGAGATAAATATTGCAGAAAAGTATGTTTAAAAAGGTAAAGTTGTCCCATGTATATCTTTATCCCTATACATATGTATACACACACATACCACATACATGATAAAACATAGTCCTTATTAATTGTCTTCTTCATGAAGGTGTCTGAGAGTATTTCTCCAAGATGTATATGTGTCGTCATTTTTAAAATCAGTAAAGGAAAGGTATTTTCCAAAGCCTCCAAATAATAAACCAGAAGCAATTTCTTTCTCATAAGATAGCAAATCATTATTCTTTAATACCACAATATTACTTATCACATGTAAGCTAGTGATAGGCAAAACTAATAATGTTTTAAATCTAATAGAGCAATTTACACTGAACATGCTGTCAATTTTCCTAATAAAAACACCTGTGAACTTGCTTTATTTTTAAGTATTGGTCCATAAAAATCCCCCCAGAATTGCAAGACTTGAATTTGGGATCAAATTCAAACTTCTTTATTTTATTTTTTGGCAAAGTATCACATCCTCATTCAAAATAGAGATGACTCTATGACTTTATAAAAACGATTAATAAGACTCTCATAAGCTAATTTTTACAAAACCGTACTGATGACTTAAGCATAAATAATTCAGAGACATATGGATAAAATTTCCCATGTTATTCCCATGGATTCAAAAAATTAAAGGAAAACATTGGTAAGTAATGAGAGTTTTTTTGTTGTTGTTACTGTTGTAATAAAGGTTTTATTTTCAAAACATATTCATGGATAATTTGAAAACACTGATCCTGCATAGCCTTGTGTTTCAGATTTTCTCCTCCTTTCCTCATTCCCTCCCCTAGATGGCCAGCAATTCAATATATGTTAAACATGTTAAAATATATGTTTAATGCAATATGTGTAAACATATTTATACAATTCTCTTGCTGCACAAGAAAAAATCAGATCAAAAAGGAAAGAAAATGAGTAAAAAAACAAAATGCAAGGGAACAACAACAAAAAGAGTGAGAATGTTATGTTGTCATCCACATTCAGTTCCTACAGTTTTCTGTCTGGGTGTGGATGGCTCTCTTCATCACAAGATCATTGGAATTGGCATCAATCATCTCACTGTAGGAAAGAGTCACGTTCATCAGAATTGATCATTGTATAATACTGATATTGTCATGTACAATGATCTCTTGGTTCTGTTCATTTCACTTAATATCAGTTCATGTAAGTCTCTCCAGGCCTTCCTAAAATCATTCTCCTGATCATTTCTTATAAAACAATAATATTGCATAACATTCATATACCACAATTTATTCAGCCATTCTCCAACTGAGGGGCATCCACTCAAGTTTCCAGTTTCTTTCCACTATGAAAAAGTCTGCCACAAACATTTTTGCACATGCAGGTCCCTTTCTTTCCTTTAAGATCACTTTGGGATACAGGCCCAATAGAAACACTGCTGGGTCAAAGGGTATGCACAATTTGGTAACTTTTTGAACACAGTTCTAAATTGCTCTTCAGAATGGCTGAATCCATTCACAACTTCACCAACAATGTATTAGTGCTCCAGTTTTCCCACATCCTTTTCTTTTCCTGTCATCTTAGCCAATCTGACAGATATGTAATGGTATCTCAGAGTTGTCTTAATTTTCATTTCTCTAATCAATAGGGATTTAGAGCACCTTCTCCCATGATTAGAAACATCTGAAAAATGATTGTTCATATCCTTTGACCATTTATCAATTGGAGAAGGGCTTGGATGCTTATAAATTTGAATCAATTCTCTATATATTTGAGAAATGAGGCCTTTATCAGAACCTTTAAATGTAAAAATGATTTCTCAATTTATTGCTTTCCTTCTGATCTTGTCTGCATTAGCTTTGTTTGTACAAAAACTTTTAAACAATATAATCAAAATTATCTATCTGGTGTTCAATTATGAGTTCCAGTTCTTCTTTGAACACAAAGTCATTCCTTCTCCACAGATCTGAGATGTAAACTATCCTATGTTGTTCTAATTTGATTATAATATCACTCTTTATGTCTAAATTATGAAAGGTATTTTCTATTTAGATCTTTTCTTGATATGTGGTGTTTAGGTGTGGATCGAGCCCTAATTTCTTCCATACTAGTTTCCAATTTTAACAGTTTTTGTCAAGTAGTGAGTTGTTATCCCTAAAGCTGGGGTCTTTGGGTTTGTCAAATACTAGATTGACATAATTATAGCCTATTTTGTCCTGTAATCCTATTCCACCGATTGATTACTCGATTTCTTAGCAAGTACCAAATGGTTTTGATGACTGCTGTTTTATAATATAGTTTTAGGTCTGGCACAGCTAGACCAGCTTCATTAGCATTTTTTTTTCATTAATTCCCTTGAAATTTTTGACCTTTTATGCTTCCAAATGAACTCTTAAATATTTTTTCTAGATCTGTAAAATAATTTCTTGGGAGTTTGATTGGTACGGCACTAAATAAGTAGATTAATTTAGGTAGAATTGTCATTTTTATTATATTCACTCAACCTACCCATGAGCACTTGATAGTTTTCCAACTGATTAGGTCTGACTTTATTTGTGTGGAAAGTGTTTTGTAGTTGTGTTTGTATAGTTCCTGACTTTCGCTTGACAAATAAATTCCCAACTAGTTTATACTATCAACAATTATTTTGAATGAAATTTCTTTTTGTATCTCTTGCTGCTAGACTTTGTTGGTAACATATAAAAATATAAAAAATATATATAAATATATAAAAATGCTGATGATAAATAGAAGATAAATATCTTGTATCCTGCAATTCGGCTAAAGTTGTAAATTGTTTCTAATAGTTTTTCAGTCGATTATCTAGGGTTCTCCAAGTATATCATCACTTCATCTGCAGAGAGTGATAATTTGGTTTCCTCATGACCTACTCTAATTCCTTTAATCTCTTTTTCTTCTCTTATTGCCAAAGCTAACATTTCTAATACAATATTGAATAGTAATGGTAATAGTGGGCAGCCTTATTTCACTCCTGATCTTATTGGGAATGTTTCTAGTTTGTCCCTATTATGTATGATGTTTACTGATGGTTTTAAATAGATGCTACTGATCATTTTAAGGAAAAGTCCATTTATTCCAGTATTCTCTAGTGTTTTTAATAGAAATGTGTATTGGATTTTATCAAATGCTTTTTCTGCCTCTATTGAAATAATCATATGTTTTTGTTAGTTTGGTTATTGATATAGTCAATTAGATGCTAATAGTTTTTTGAATATTGAGCAAGCCTTACAATCCTGGTATAAATCCTGCTTGATCATGTTGTATTATCCTGGGAATGACTTTCTGTAATCTTGTTGCTAATATTTTATTTAAGATTTGCATATCAACATTCATTAGGGAAATTGGGCTATAATTTTCTCTGTTTTCACCCTACTTGGTTTAGTTATTAGCACCATATCGGTATCATAAAAGGAATTTGATAGGACTCCTTTCCTTATTTTTAAAAATAGTTTATATAGATTTGGAGTTAATTGTTCTTTGAATGTTTGGTAGAATTCACATATAAATCCATCTAGCCCTGGAGATTTTTTCTTAGGGAATGGATTAATAGCCTGTTTTATTTCTTTTTTCTAAAATGAGACTATTTAAATAATTTATTTCCTCTTCTGTTAACCTGGGCAATCTATATTTTTGTAGATATTCCTTAATTTCATTAAGCATATCAAATTTATTGGCATATAGTTATTGCTCTAATTTCCTCTTCATTGATGAAAAGTTCTCCTTTTTCATTTTTGAGACTAACAATATGATTTTCTTCTTCCCTTTTTCTAATCAAATTAATTACAGGTTTATCTATTTTGATAATTTTTTCATAAAACCAACTCTTAATTTTATTTATTAATTCAATAGTTTTCTTATTTTCAGTTTTATTAATCTCCCCTTTTATTTTCAAATTTTCAAATCTGGTATTTAATTGAGGGTTTTTAATTTATTCTTTTTATAGCTTTTTTAGTTGTAAGCCCAATTCATTGATCTTCTCTTTCTCTGTTTTATGTAAGGAAGCATCTAGATATATAAAATTTCCCTTTATAACTACTTTGCTTGTATCCTACAAATTTTGATATATTATCTCATTATTGTCTTGGATGAAATTATTGATTGTGTCTATGATTTCCTGCTTCATCCATTCATTCTTTAGAATTAGATAATTTAATTTCCAATTAACTTTTGGTCTATTTTCTCCTGGCCTTATATTGCATGTGATATTTATTGCATCATGATCTGGAAAAAATGCACTTATTATTTCTGCCTTTCTGCATTTGATTTTGAGGTTTTTATGCCCTAACACATGGTCAATTTTTGTATAAGTTCTATGAACCACTGAGAAAAAAATAAACTCCTTTTTGTCTCCATTCAATTTTCTCTAAAGATCTACCATACCTAACTTTTCTAACACTTTGTTTACTTCCTTAACTTCTTATTTATTTTGTGGTTTGATTTATCTGGTTCTGAGAGAGCAAGGTTGAGATATCCCACTAGTATAGTTTTGCTGTCTATTTCTTATTGCATCTCTCTTAACTTCTCCTTCAACCCAGTTATGCTTTCTTTCCTTTCCCTCTTCCCTCCTCCCCAGTATTTTGCTTTTGATGACCACCTCCCTCAAACAGTTCTCCCTCTTTAGAATACCTCCCCCTTTTTTATACCTTTTACCTAATACTTCAGTTTTCCTTTCTATTAGTCTTTTTCTTTCTTTTCCCCCTTTCCCTCCCACTTCCCTATAAGGTGAAACAAGTTTCTCTGAAGCCAAATATGTCTGTTTACTCTCTTAGAGCTAAATCTGATGAAAGTAAGATTTACACAACACTCGTCCCCCTCCTTTCTTTCCCTCAATTATAATAGGTTTTCTTTGTTTCTTTGTGAGATGTAATTTCCCTTATTTTACATCCTTTTTCTTCTTTTTCCAATACGATTACCTCTTCACCTCTAGTTTCTTTTTCATATTATCATAATAAAACCAAATAATACCTCCATTCTCTAAGTATAACCATAACAGAAATATAGTTCTCAAGAGTTCTTTCCTTTTTGATGTTTTTGATGCTTCTCTTGAGTCTGTGTTTGGAGATCAAATTTTTTGTTCAGTTCAGTTCTGGTCTTTTCATTAGAAATAGGTGAAATTCAGCTATATCATCGAATATCCATCTTCTTCCCTAAAAGATAATGCTCATTTTAGCTAGATAGTTTATTCTTGGCTGTAATCCAAGTTCCTTTGTCTTTTGGAATATCAGATTTCAGGCCCTTCAATCCTTTAAGGTGGAAACTGCTAGGTCCTGGCTAATCCTGATTGTGACTCCTCAGTTTTTAAATTGTTTCTTTCTGGGTGCTTGCAATATCTTTACCTTGGTGAGGCAGTTATAAAATGTATCCATATATTCCTTAGTGATTTAATTTTGGGGTCTTTTTCAGGAGGTGATCAGTGACCCTTTCAATGGCTATTTTACCTTCGGATTCTAAAATATTGGGGCAGTTTTCTTTTATAATTTCCTGTAATGTCTAGGTTCTTTTTTCGTCATGGCTTTCAGGAAGTCCAATAATCCTTAGATCGTCTCTCCTAGATCTGTTTTTCAGATCAATTGTCTTTCCTAGGATATATTTCATATTTTCTTCTATTTTTTTCCATTTGTTTTTGTTTTTGTTTGATTCTTGAAGTCTTATTGAGTCATTTGCTTCCATTTGTTCAATTTTAATTTTTAGTGTACCTTTTTTAGCTCTGTTTGTAATTGACCAATTGAAATTTTTTGTTCATTGAATTCTTTTTCTATTTCACAAATTTTGTTTTCACTGAATTAGTGTCTTTTTCATATCTCCTTGCCATGATCTCATTTCATTTCCCCATTTTTCTTCTAACTTTCTTTTAAGATTCTTTATGCAATCTTCCAAGAAAGCCTTAGGAAATGGGGACCAGCTCATTCCTCCCTTTGGGACTTCATCTGGAGTCCCTTTGCCTCGAGGAACCTCAGGATTTGAGATCTGTTCTCTCTCTCCATAAAATCTGTCTATGGTGAGAGTTCTTTTTGTTTTTTTATTATTTTTTTTAAGTTCTGAGGTCTGTTCAATTCAAAGGAGAGATACTTACTTTAATTTGCCCTGGGGCATTTCTGCTGATTGATTTCCAGTGGTGGGTAATAGCAGCAAAGTTTGGCATTCTACCCAGGCTCAGTGGTTTACAATTTGCCTTTTGTAGCAAATCTGCCAAATCACCTGCTTGCAATTAGGACAGAGTAGTCTAAGAGGCTCACAGAAGATTCCCAGATACATGGAAGCTGAAATGCTCTGACTCTTTGCCCCAGCTCTGTGCCCTGGTCTACCTGTGCTTGCCAAACTGTTTCCCTGCCTGTTTGAAACAGACTTTTTCTGAAGTTCTTCCAAAGTATCTTCTTCTGGGAATGTGTTGTACTCCAAATATTTGTGGATTCTTTGACTCCAAAATCAGTTTAGAGGCCTAATTTGCTGTTAGTTTGAGAGAAGGTCAGAGAAGGTCACAGAAAGTTTTGTCTGCTCTCTGACATCTTGGCTCCACCACCTCTTGGATCCACCCTCACGAGGGTTTTAAGAAAACGTGAAATGCTTTGTCAAAACAAAAATGTATCTAGATTCACTTTTCTTTACCCCAAAGTAAAGAAACACAACTGTTTTTAGAATAAAAAGATAACTTATTCAGATGAAGAAAGAGCAGGTCTGGTTATGAGGATTGTAAAAAAGGAGAAAACAGAAGCCAGATGTTGAAAGAGAACAAAGTCCTGGATTAGGCTGGGAGATTTGAAAGTAAAAAGAAAATTTACCTAAATCTGAAAAGTTACACAGTGGATAAAATAAATAGCCTAGTTAAGAGGAGGAATAGCCACAGCTAATAAGTTAGCTAGTGAGAAATATTAAAAAACAAAAAACACCACCATCACCAGATTAGTTAGTTAGAGGAGCCTAAGAAAGTGCAGGAAGTTAGGATTAGAAAAATCCAGGGGAGGGAAGAAAAAATTCAGTATTGAGAAAAAGACTTGTGTGAGTATAAAAGAATGTTACTTTACAAAGAATGTTGTGATTCCATCGGAAGTATAAACTTTTAATAGACTAACTTAATCTGATGCTTTATCTTTCCTAAAAGGAGTTGTGTAAACGGACTGAGAGAGAAAAATAATAGAAGCTTGATGGTTGGGAGGGACAGAAAGTCAGTAAGTGGAAGAAGACTATTTACAAATAGACTGAGAGCTGAAATGGCCTTTAAAGAGCATCTAGTCTAATCTTATCAGTTTTCAGATAAGAAAGTCTCATATAGGAAATGACAACTGATATTTGCACCCAAGTATTATGATGCTAAAACTTTCCATTGTACCATAATGCCTTTCTTGACAAAGGCATAATGTAGAAAAAGAACAATAAATCTCACACACACACACACACACACACACACACACACACACACATCTAAGTTCATCATCATGTGTGTTACTCATAAAATGAATGTCATAGAGCTGACAATAAAGCTTTTTTTTATTTATTGTCATTGTTAAACCAGAGTTATGTCACTGGAGAGCATAAAACATTTCTGCCTCTAGAAACTTGGATAGAGCATGATAACATTTGAAAACAAATCATAAAATTTTATATTTTGCAAAAGCAACATAACTATTGGGATGAGTAGTTCTATCCAGAAGTATCCCCCAAAACAGTTTGAGTATTTGGAGCTGTTTTTCTCTACTATTCTGGTCTTGGGCATATGATTTAAATGTCCCTCCTTTGAAATGTACTGGCAAAATGTATAGTAAATTCTAAGTTATTTAATATTTCTTATGTGGGGACAATACTAAAAGTATTATTTTAATCAATCATGATTTAGTAAATACTGACATTAATTTTAGGATAACTAAATAACCACTCTTGTTTCTAAAATTATGGCCACATTTTCTTTGAGGTTATTATTATTATTTTTTTATATTTTATTTTATAATAACTTTATATTGACAGAATCCATGCCAGGGTAATTTTTTTTTTTTTACAACATTATCCCTTGCACTCGCTTCTGTTCCAATTTTTCCCCTTCCTCCCTCCACCCCCTCCCCTAAATGGCAAGCAGTCCTATATATGTTAGATATGTTGCAGTATATCCTAAATATAATATATGTGTGCAGAACTGAACAGTTCTCTTGTTGCACAGGGAGAATTGGATTCAGAAGGTAAAAATAACCTGGAAAGAAAAACAAAAATGCAAGCAGTTTACATTCATTTCCCAGTGTTCTTTCTTTAAATGTAGCTGCTTCTATCCATCCTTGATCAATTGAAACTGAATTAAATCTTCTCTTTGTCAAAGAAATCCACTTCCATCAGAATACATCCTCATACAATATCGTTGTTGAAGTATATAATGATCTCCTGGTTCTGCTCATTTCACTTAGCATCAGTTCATGTAAGTCTCTCCAAGCCTCTCTGTATTCATCCTGCTGGTCATTTCTTACAGAACAATAATATTCCATAACATTCATATACCACAATTAACCCAGCCATTCTCCAATTGATGGGCATCCATTCAATTTCCAGTTTCTAGCCACTACAAACAGGGGTGCCAACAAACATTTTGGCACATACAGGTCCCTTTCCCTTATTTAGTATATCTTTGGGATATAAGCCCAGAAGTAATACTGCTGGATCAAAGGGTATGCACAGTTTGATAACTTTTTGGGCATAATTCCAGATTGCTCTCCAGAATGGTTGGATTCGTTCACAACTCCACCAACAATGCATCAATGTCCCAGTTTTCCTGCATCCCCTCCAACATTCATCATTATTTTTTCCTGTCATCTTAGCCAATCTGACAGGTGTGTAGTGGTATCTCAGAGTTGTCTTAATTTGCATTTCTCTGATCAATAGTGATTTGGAACACTCTTTCATATGAGTGGTAATAGTTTCAATTTCATCATCTGAAAATTGTCTGTTCATATCTTTGATCATTTATCAATTGGAGAATGGCTTGATTTCTTATAAATTTGAGTCAGTTCTCTATATATTTTGGAAATGAGGCCTTTATCAAAACCTTTAACTGTGAAGATGTTTTCCCAGTGTGTTGCTTCCCTTCTAATCTTGTTTGCATTAGTTTTGTTTGTACAAAGGCTTTTTAATTTGATATAATCAAAATTTTCTATTTTGTGATCAGTAATGGTCTCTAGTTCATCTTTGGTCACAAATTTCTTTCTCCTCCACAAGTCTGAGAGATAAACTATCCAATGTTCCTCTAATTTATTTATAATCTCATTCTTTATGTCTAGGTCATGGACCCATTTTGATCTTATCTTGGTATATGGTGTTAAGTGTGGATCCATGCCTAATTTCTATGGCCACATTTTAAAAGACCACTAACACCATTTAGATATTGTAGAGGTGAATCATACATCAAGAAGGGAAGTGAGACCATATGCCCTTCAAGGTTCCTTCTAGCTCTACGTGTCTATGATTTTAAGTTCAGACTAATTAAAATTATATCCTTAAATATAGCATTAGTGTGCAGCTGCAGAGCTTGTAAAAGACAATAAATACCAATTGTAGTTACAAAAATAAAAAACTTTTATCTGTTCTGGAGGTGTTAAATGGGTCAAGAGAACAAAAGATGAGATTATCCCCTTTTGTCTGATAACCAAGGAGTCTTTTAATTAATGCATGCATGTGCCCAAATTTCCTCAGCTTAGCAGGAGATAATAAATTTCTGACTTGCGAACATATTACAGATTGACTTACTATTTACACGCTAAAGGTCTCCTTACTTTAATAGATAACATTTTACCTTGGTAACAAAATAGAACTTTAATTGATAATGGTAAAAATTCTTAACCAGTGGTCTATGAATAAATTTTGGACGCTAAGGGTGTGGCAGCATGAACTTGAATGCATTTTTAATATCTTTATTAGGACAGCTAGGTGGTGCAGTGAATAGAGCACCAGCTCTTAAGTCAGGAGGACCTGAGTTCAAATCCAGTCTCAGACATTTAACACTTGCTAGCTTGCAATTGCCTCAGGGAAAAAAAAATCATGAACTTCTAAATGAAATTTAGCATTTTCTTTAGTTGTTAAAAATCTTATTCTGAGAAGAGGTGCATAGAGTACATATGGCCCAAAAGGCTCATGATATAAAAAGACTACAACTCCCTACGTAAATGTATTTCTACCATTCAAACCTTCTGATAGAAATCCTACATTCTCACTGTTCCTAATCTAATTTCTCACATCTAGACTACTGAAGACCACTTCTGTAATGACCTTCTTATTACTTAATCTTTCTATGGTCTACTATAGCCTGCAAACCAATTTCAAATTCTTCCTAAATCACTGCTTTCAACAATTGATCATCCTATAGCCTATCAAATTAAATTCAAATTCTTTGGTCTGGCATTCAAGGCTGTATGTATGTTAATCCCACCTTGTTGTGGGATTGTTGTGGGATTGTTGTGGGATGTTGTGTTAGTCTAAGAATTTCATTAAATTCCATATTCATTCTCCCCATTTACTCCTACTATCTGAGCATTTACTTCTACTATTTGATTATCTCATATAAGGCCTAGATTCAAAGAAACAGAAGCAAATGAATCACTTCCAAAGGCATAGTTTCCAACCATTATATATCCTCAGTACTGAGAAAGCCATGTCACTGACTGGAGGGCTTATTTGCCATCATATTACGAAATTTCATTTTGAAAAATTAAGAATTATATTATGAAAATTATTAAAGTAATCTACATGTCTTATTACATTTCAGTCCCTAGATGGAATAGTCAGAATAAATTAATATTGTACTTCATCACTATTCCCTTTCTTACACTGTTAATCTATATACATTGAAGAAATTGGGATCAATATTATTATTTCATTCTTTACACAGGAAAATTTCAGTTTACATTTTTTTCCCTTCAGGCTAAATTCCTATGAGGAAACAAATAATGCAGTACCAGGCCTATTTAACCACCTCTAAGTCAAAAATTTCTTCTCTCCCTGTAGGATCCTCAGAGCCTACTCTTTTTGATAGCTAAGTAAACAGCTTAAAAGAGTCAATGAAGCAGCCCAGAAGCACTGGGGCCCACTCTAGACTCTGGCCTTTGCAAATTAAATATAGACATAATGGAATTGTGTTAATCCTGTTCAAAACAGGGGCATTATTTTAATTTTCAGTAGTTCACATCTTTCCCCCTATAGGATTTTAAACAACTTTGGTGCAGCCCACTCATTACACTAGATCCATGGTCCCATAAAGGTTTTTGTAAAGTTGCTTAAATGGAATGCTGACATCATCATTACCAGTTTATATCTTTGAAAATTCATTGCTAGTTCAATTATTAGTCTTACATTATTTCAATAATGCAAGAAAAGCACCATGTTATTTAAAATGTTAACACAGATATCACCTAATTAAGGCTTATAAATTACTACAACTATGCTCCTACCCTGCTTTCCAAAACAGGGTGGATCTACTTTAATGGAGGAAAGAATGTGTTATAATTTTGCTTTTAAAGAAGTCAATTGAAGAACAGAGCCATTAAGTTTACACTAAACATAGCAGAGACTTAAGAGACAAAAATCTTCTGTTGAAAGTTAGCTACTAACAATCCATGAAAGTGATGTTTTTATTGTATATGATGATGAAATTAAGATTGAATCTTTTTTTTTTTTTTTTGTGCTGTTACAAAACTAAAACTTTTTATCACGGAAACACATTCTACAAACAGACAGTAAATTTGACTCAGTTAAACAAATATCATTCATCTTATGTGCTATGCAATTGGGGAATAACAAAATGTAGAGAAGACACAGATCCTACCCTCTTTGGAGTGATAGGAGCTAAGATCCATGAAAATATCAGTAAGCTAAATATTAAAACACAATAGAGCATTGGAGAGTTGCGAAATAAAATTTTCTGTGAGATCCAAAGGAAGTCATTCTCATTATGAGGCAATTACAGATGCAAAAATAAAGTAGCATTTGAGTATGGCCTTAAAGGATGGCTGTTATTTGAGGTGAAGAGAAAGAGAAGGGACATAGAAAAGTACCAGCAAAAACATGGAGATGGAAAAATGAAGTTCATGTTTAAAGGGCAGTTTTCTAGTTTGGAAAACATGTCCAAAGTACATGAAGGAGAATAATGAGAAAAGGCAGGAAAAGAAGGGTAGGCAGATTGGAAAAGGATCTTAAATTTTACTCAGTAAGACAAAAGATAAATACTCTTCAAAGAGAGCAGTGTTATGACCATATCCAGTGATATGTGTATGTGTTTATCAGGATAGGAATGGAAAAATGGAAATAAACTTAAGCCCCAAATGGTCGTCCCTTACCCAAGGTCACATAAGTTGTAAATGGAAAAAGCAGGATTTGAATTCCTTCTGATTCCAAATCCAAAATCCTTTAAATTGTAAATTTAGCTATTACCACTACCATCATCATGATCACCACTACCACCAATTTAGAACCAAATGCCTCTCCACTGCCCTTTCTTCCTATATCTTATCTGCCACCAAACTGGAGAGCATGCTTTTATTACCTAACCACACCTATGGTTTACTGTGTCTGTGCATTTACTCTCACCAAACCCTCACTTATATCACTGCTACTTCTTCCATGAAGCTACCTTGATCTCCTTAGCTGTAATTGATCTCTCTATATTGTGCTACAGTTCCCTTTTGATGTCCTGACCTAGGATGTCCTGACCTAGTTTCCCCATTGTCCTATTTAGTTAACTCTTCCTCAGGTTATAACCTTTCCCTCTTAATGTTTGATGAGATAAAGGTCTACCTCAGTTGCTCTGCCCCCAAACCCCAGGCTATAATCATTCCCTCTTAAATGGTTGATGAGATAAAGGTTTTATATCTTTAGGTTATAGACATTCCTTCTTAATGTTTGACAGGATAAAGGTTTATCCATTTTAGATGTCATTAGAATATCAGTAACCTCCCTCCATTGTGTCATCCTAGGGGCCTCCCCCAAATTAGGTTATCCCCATCTAGGTACCTTCCCCATTATGTCATTGTTCTTGTTATCCTATAAAAAAGCTTGCCTTCTGATACTTAAGGGCTGGACTCTTTGAAATGATAGTCTCGTCCAGCCCTGGGACCAAATATGGATCTATTGGTCCCAGTATCTCTCTCCATTTAGAAACTATTGAATTGTTCTCTAATCTCTGTCTTGCTCAGTTTCTCCGGCATTACATCCAATTGACACAGCATTTCCCATTATATACTGAACGAGATAAAGTGAGATCTTTCAAGACAGTTGTGAAAATCGAGTAAAGCTTCATCTATTTCAAAGTTTGAGTAGGCCTGAAGGACTTTAAGCATTAAGTCAAGGGCATACTTAGTGTCTCCTCCCTGCTATCTTCTTAAGGACAAAAGCCCTTTCCTGCTGTCTTAAAGACAAAAGCCCCTTCCTGCTATCTTCTTAAAGACATACTTAAAGTCTCCTCCCTGCTATCCCTTCCCTGTCATCCCCCTAAGGGCATACTTAAGCCCCCTTCCTGTTATCCTCCCTATTTCAGCCAAATATGGGCAACTATGTACTTGTTGGTCAAGTTCAATTTCTTGGATAGTTCCCGGTTTAGAATGTAAGATCCTCAGCCAATAAGGATGAGGGTCAGTGGTGGGAGGGGAATTTGCTTTAGGGATAAAAGCACCCGACTCTGCCCCCTACGGTGCCTCCTCCCTTCAATTGTCTGACTCTCGAGAATGTATAATAAACTTTGCTTTGCTTCTAGAGATATCTATCCAGTCGTTTTATTAATGGTTTCTGACCCACACAATACCTTTTAATAACTTTTTTGTTTTTTTGTTTCTGTCTCTTGAATGTTTCTGTCTCTTTAGTCTGTGAGTTCCATCTCAGCACATTGCAAATGTATATATTTATTGAACTGAATTTGTTGATAATGTATTTATTGTATTGAATTTCTTAATTTCATCTGTTCATCAGAAATTACTGTCTCTATCTTCCTTGTTTGCCTTATAGGTTGAAAGATTACTAAAGGAATTTGGATTGTCTTGGAGAAAAATATACAGCCAAAATAACTGGTTTTAGAGCAAGTAATCCCTAAATCAAAGCCTAATAGATAATGAACAAGATTGTGATCTGTTTAAAACATACTATTTAAATATAAGCAATTTTCTAAAAGAAAATCAAGGGCAATTTCTATGGGGAAAAGTATAAAAGAATACATGATAATAATTCTCCGACAGGTTATAAACAACATTATGAAAATCAAGTTGCTTCATTTTTGATTGCCCCAGATTCTAAATCTAGTACCCCTAGTTTTCAATCAGTTTCCAGAAGTAAATTAAGAAAGCACTTCATTCCAGAATGATCCCTTGTTAAAGCTATCACTGGGATCTTTTAGAAATGAGGTAGAAGAAATTAAGAGACTACACAGATTTTGTAGTAGTTAGTGACACTCTTTCTTAAGATCATAGGGTTTGAACTAAAAGAAGCTAGCTAGGGGCAGCTAGGTGGTGCAGTGAATAGAGTACCAGTCCTGAAATCAGGAGGACCTGAGTTCAAATCTGGTCTCAGACACATAACACTTCCTAGCTGTGTAAGTCACTTACATAAGTCACTTAAAGGCAAGTCACTTAAGAAGGGAAGGAGAGAAGGAGGGAGGGAGGAAAATAAAAGAAGCTATCTAGTCCAACTTCTTACTTTATGGATGAAATTGAGACACAGTGCAAAGGTACATGCCTAACTATATAAGTAAAAAAATGGCAGAGCCAGGATTCTAATTCAGATCTTGTGATAACAAGGACAGTTCTCCCCTTCTTCCAATAAAACATGATATAAATTGAAGCAAATTCTGTATTTTCAAAACACTATATAGGATCTTCCTCTTGTGTTCAATGAGCTGAAGAGAAAAGAAAAAGGAGCATATTCCTTATCCCTCAATATTAGCTGGCCAAGTGGATGATGCACATCAGGTTAACTATTAACTACAATGCAAAATTTAATTAGTACTACATTTGAACAATCTGATTAGCAGTTGACTCATTCAGTACCTATCCTTAGTGTGCTCCAAATCCATTTCTGGGGTTCCATCAGTACAAAAATCCTGCAAATATTTACTGCTCCTTTTTTATTTAGAGATAACACTATGAGAGAAACTTCCCCATCTCTGAAAGTCCAAAGCTATGGCTTTGAACTATGACTCTTAAACTTTTGTAAGTTTGGTATCAAGAAAATTGATTAAAAGTATAAGATACAATCTCTGAAGCAAGTCATGATGAGACTCAATGTATAAAAATATGGAGTTAGTTGCAGTCTCTCTCAGTCTCTTGTTCTTTCTACACATGCACAAATAACAAATACATGCACATGCAACCTGTATTTCTTTTAACATATACATGTTAAAAGTTAGTTTTGGCATGCTGCAGGGAATAGGAATTTTTCTAGGTTTTCTAATTAGGAGTTAAGTGAGGGAGAAAATACATACCCTTCTCTCTCCCCTGCAATAACTTTTATTTGAGGTTTTTGATTCATGAGAGACTAGTAGATAGCATCTGGGGTTAGGAGTTAAGTGAGTTAAGTGAGGAGTTAAATTAGGAGTTAAGTGAGGGAGAAAATACATACCCTTCTCTCTCCCCTGAAATAACTTTTATTTGAGGTTTTTGATTCATGAGAGACTAGTAGATAGCATCTGGGGTTAGGAAAGCCATCATTCAAATCCAGCTTCAGATACTATCTGTATGATCCTGGGTAAGATATTTATCCTCTGTTTACTTCAGTTTCCTCAAATGTAAAATGAGGATAATAATAGCACATATTTCATAAGGTTGTTATGATGATCAAATGCACTACTATTTGTAAAAAGTACTTAGTATATAGTAAATCTTATATAAATTCTTATTCCTTTCCCCTCTGACACAAAAGTTATCTTTGAATAGTACCAATAAATGTGTATAATTATAAAGTACTATACTTTGTTACTTAAGCCTTTAGTTACCTACATTTCAATGAAATATACCTGCTATTTTGTGAAAGACTTGTGAAAAAAACTAAAGAAAATTTTAATTTAATATTACTAATTAAATAATTAAATTAATATTATTAATAATAATGAATACTATTCAGAAAAGTAGAATACTATTATAGTAACAAATATTTCACTTACTAACTCAGCACAAAAATACAAAGCTCTGTGCTGTATTAGTACATGTATACTTTCTTCTAAATATCAAAACACTGCACAGAGGCATAGAATTTCAGAGCCAGAGCTCTCTTTGGTCATATAATCCATCCTATACCTGTCCAGTATATCATATCCCCACAAGAAACTATCTTGCTTTTGCTTAAAGACCTCCAATAAGTGAAATTCCACTGTTATGCCACAGTCTCTTTTGAACTGTTCTACCTCAGTTTCCCTGTATGAGTTTCCCTTGTCTCAGTCTCCTTAACTATTTCCCTTAGTTGTAAACTCCTCCTCTAGCCCATTAAGACTCAGGACCATCTACTCTAAGGTTATAAATTGTTAATACAAGCAAGATAAACAAAAGAGTAGACTTCCAGAATCTTTCCTGTCCTCAAGAATTTACAATATCCCTCTAAAATATTCCAAGATACCTCACTGACATCTTTATCTCTGTGTATTCAGACATCCTGTCTCTGTTTTTTAGGATTTATGGCCTCCCCTATCCTGACAGAAGTTTTCGCTCCTTTTCCCTCTTCTTTGTTTCTAAAAAGTGTTTAAGGATTTGGGATTCTCCCATTCAGGACTGGATAATTTGAGACTAGAGTCCTGTCTAGTCAATCATGCTCTCCAGTTAATAAAATATTTAAAAACTCTCTAATCTCTCTCCTGCTTCAGTTTCTCCAGCATTACACCACTATTGTCATTATTACATAGTGAATCTAAACATCCAGGGTTTCTCATCTGGGTACTGTTAGACTATTATGCCCCATAAAACCCACATACCAAACACTCTACCAACATGCATTATAAGGCATATTGATTGGTTTCTTTCTATATATGGGAGTAAACCAAAGTAGAATAATTTTTGTCTTGTTTGACAATTATTCTCATTTATACGCCATTCTGATTTAAATGAATTAACCTGTTTGGACATTTTTTTTTTTAAATACAAAAACCATGTTGATGTGCTTGGAAACTCTAGTACAGAGTAGGTGCAAATGTCACACCTATTGAAGCATCAAATGTCTTCATGATGCTTGGTTTAACAGAATAAACACAAAGTTTGCTGTTTTCTGAGGAGCTGAGATTCTATAATAAACTTCCTCATTTCCTGATGTTTTGATAATCTTATGTAGGTGGCAACTTCGAATTCAGGGAAGCTCTGCAGGGGTCCTCAAACTGCAGCCCACGGGCCAGATGCAGCAGCTGAGGATGATTATCCCCCTCACCCAGGGCTATGAAGTTTCTTTATTTAAAGGCCCACAAAACAAAGTTTTTGTCTTTACTATAGTCTGGCCCTCCAACAGTCTGAGGGACAGTGAGCTGGCCCCCTATTTAAAAAGTTTGAGGACCCCTGTGAGACATTTTGTATGGATACATCATTACATATCTGAATAAGAAGCTAAATACATTCTAGTTACATGTAGCTAGTTCTGAGGCCTACACAGAATTTAGTTTTAATGCCATATCTATTGTCAAGGAGCTAATAGCCCCAGAGAACTAGAAAAGTGACTGTTCATCCCTTTTATCAGTCACACAGCTCTTTTGTATCTTTATACTCTGGAAATAGAGATAAACTTTAAAAGAGATCTCAAGGTTTTATTAGCCATTTGATATTCTCTACACTGCAGGATAGATAACATCTCAGATAATGCAAGAAAGTGCTAGACTCCAATTATACTAGTTTTTAAAATCAAAAGATTTGTGACACTGCCCACCTAAATTTAAATAGAATTTGAAGTGAAGTAATCACTAGAGCAGCTAGATATTGCAATTCATGGAGCACTGAGCTTATCAGTATTAATTTAATTAATTGTATTAATAAATTAATCAGGAGGAATAATCTTCATGAGTTCAAATCTAGCCTCAGATGCTTATTGACTGTGTGATCCTGGGCAAATCATTTACCTTTTTTTGCCTCAGTTCTTCATCTGTAAAATGAGCTAAAGAAGAAGATTTTCTTTGCTGAGGATCAGCAAAGTGGGATCAGAGTTGGACTTGACTGTAATGACTCAACAATATTACATAGTCTACACCAGCACTCTCATCTAGTCATCCCACAATAACAACGTTTTTTTGGTTTAAGTTCCCTTAAAAGGAAGAGAGGCCTGTTGCTCCCTCACTTTCTTCTTTTTTTCTAGAAACTCCATCCAATCAGTTAATTCCCATTGATCCTTCATCTACAAAACAGAATACCCTAGAATTATAGCCCTCATAAATTTCTACAATAGATTCCTAATTTGTCTTCATTCTCGCTACACTTCCCCCACTTCACACAGTTGCCAAATAAATCTAAATCGTGGATTCATCAGTGTAAGCTCTAGCTCAAAAACCCACTGCACTTCTCTGCAGTCCTGTTTTTCACACTTAAATTCTAGTCCAGCATTTAATTTCTATGATCAACTAGTTCCAATCTATCTATCCAGCAGCATTCCTTGCTATTCTCTCCATTACAGATGAGGTAATGCCTTAACAATTCCAAGCACACAGCTTGTACTTGGTTCCTACTATTCTTTCCATCTAGAGAATGCTTCCATATTTCCTCTTTGAAAATCTATCTCCTCCTACACTTGTGTCAAGATTCTGATAATCCAAGATGATTTCATAGAGGCCTGGAGAAACTTAGATGAACTGATCATTGTACATGGCAATGACAAGATTATACAATGATCAATTCTGATGGAAGTGGCTCTTTAAAACAATGAGATGATTCAGGCAGTTCCAATGATCTTGTGATGAAGAGAGCCATTTACACCCAGAGAGAGGACTGTGGAAATTGAGTGTAGATCACAACATAGCATTTTCACTCTTTTTGTTGTTGTTTGCTTGCATATTATTTTCTTTCTTTTTTCCATTTTAATTTGATTTTTCTTATGCAGCAAGATAATTGTATAAATATATATGCATATATTGGTTTTAACATATATTTTTACCATGTTTAACATATATTGGATTGCTTGTCATCTAGAAAAAGGTTTGGGGGGAAGGACAGGAAAAATTGGAACACAAGGTTTTGCAAGGGTTAATGTTGAAAAAATTATCCATGCATATGTTTTGAAAATAAAGAGCTTTAATAAATAAAAAAAAAAGATTCTGCATTGTTTTCTCTGACTCTACCACATACCTACTGAAAAATTAAATACCTCATGTTTTTGTATGCTATATAACATGATAACACATATTTGCTTTTATATTGCCTTAGGCTATTCTATTTTATATACAAGTGTTTTGTTTGCAAAATTGGCCTGTGAAAAAATTCTAAAGTACAAGAATATTTTGGGGAGAGGGGTTAGAGATGGATATTTATCCAATTTCTATGCTACTACCTATCTTTTAAAAATCTTTCTTATTAAGACATATTACAGTTCTGAAGCTAAGTCACAATTTTACTTAAGTTGTCTTACATAAGTTAAATCAAAAGGCTCATTTGTAATGGAACAGATTAGAGGGGTATATGGAATAAGAATAAGCTTGGCTAAAACCATGACTCTCTTTTTGATTAGTGAAAGGTATCTAGGAGAGTTGTTTCCACCTTAAAGAAATTGACTTCAAAAAGGAAAGATTGCTGAAAAATGACCTAAGACATTAGAAAAAGGACCAAGAAAAAAACTGTAGAAAAGTGTGTAGCACAGACCAGAAGCAAGTTGATGTTTCATTATGGAGCAGTTGGAAAAAACATCCTTGCTTTTGAAGTTAAACAGACAAGAGCTGAGGTTAAACACTATGGAGTCAATTTTTTTTGCACAAGATTATGCTTCAAAGGATCATAGATATAAAGTTAAGGCTATTATAAAAGCTGAAATTTTAAAAAGCAAAGAAATACACATGTTATCTTAATATTTCTCTTTAATTTACTTTTTAAAAAGCATGACATTTATTTGAAACCAAAGTTCTAATTATTTAGTAAAGAATTATAATTTTTTTATAATTATGAGAACTCAAAAAGTTGGAGTTATCTTCACTTAAAAACAATTTATAAGAAATGAAGTCACCATCTTGAATGCAGAAAAAAAAAGTCTGCTTGGATTACAAGTAAGCAGTACTCTTTTTCACACCTTAGTGACAAGCATTGACTGACATTAAGGGACTAACCTTAGAAGTCATAGCATCAGATTCAGATATTAAGAAATAATTGCAGAAGTACAGAGTAAAATGTCATGGAATTCAACATCCTTACTCATAAGCATATTTTTTTGGAGGGCTCTTACAGTAGTATTATCTACTATTTCTTCTTTTCCACAATACAGAGTAATATAATAAAAGGGCATTAGACTAGAAATCCAGAGATTAATTTTGCCTCTTCTACTAACTTGCTAGGTAACATTGGGTAAATCACTTAACTTTGTTGGAATTTAAATAAGGATAAAAATATTAAATGGTTTTGAGTTTCAAATGAAATAATGGTTATGAAAATTTTGTGTGATTTCATGCTGTTTCATTTTTACATGTAAAAAATGTAAAATTTTTAAAAAATTATTTTGATTTTCATTTTTTCCCTTCTTTTCCTCCCCTGCCCCTTCCCTAAAATGACAAGCAATTATAATATATGTTATGCATGTGCGATGATATTAAACATATTTCCACATTAATCATATTGTAAAAAAAGAGTCAGAAATAAAAATAAAAAAACCGGGAGAAAGAAAAAACAAAACAAAAATGAAAATAGTATGCTTTGATCTACATTCAAATTCTACAGTTCTTTCTCTGGATGTGGAAAGCATTTTCCATAATGAGTATTTTGGAATTATCTTAGGTTATTGTATTGTTGAGAAGAACGAAGTCTATCAAAGTTGATCATCACACAAAGTTGCTATTACTTTGTACAATGTTTTCCAGGCTCTGTTCATTTGACTCAGTATCAGTTAATGTAAATCTTTCCAAGTTTTACTGAAATCTGGTTGTGTATGATTTCTTATAAAACAATACTATTTCAGCACATTATTATACCATACCTTGGTCAGCTATTCTGCAATTAACAGCCTCAATTTATGAAAAAAAATTTTAAAGGCATACCATATAATAAAAGTAAATATAAGTTATAAATATTATGGTATAGGTGGTGGGTTATACTGAGCTGTTCAAATGTTTTCTCATTTGATCTTAGGAAGATTAAGGGGTATCTGACGATGGTTAAAGGTATAATCTTTTTAAAAAAATTTTTCAATAGTATTTATTTTTCCAAATACATGCAAAGATAGTTTTCAATATTCACCTTTGCAAAACTTTGTTTTCTAAATTCTTCTCCCTTCTCCTTACCTCCCCATCTCCTTAAGAGATCAAGGAACTTGATATAAATTAAACATGTGCAATTTAAAGATATAATCTGTAACCAGAATAGAGTTTTCTTCTATGTAAAGCATATATATATATGTATGCATATATATATATATATATGCAAATATTTATTAAAAGCCTAACAACCTTTTGAGAGAATTATAGGGGAGTTTCTCCATAAACCAAACTTTTGACTTTGTTTTCATTAATGTCATTCTACAACCAAACAGATCAATCCCATATTTATAATATATTCTTAGTATAGTTCCATAGGTAAATATTCATTTGTTAATCTTTTAAAGTTGATGTCTTATTAAGGCAAATTTATACATAAATATTACACAAATAATGTATGTTTTAAATGGATTATTATTTAGATTCAGTTGTCATTAACCTCAATCTTCAAGCAGAGATCCTTATATTATCTTCAAGAATTCCTCTTCTTCTTCAACTTGAATACACCCTCTCCCCCCCCCCCCCCACATACACTGAGAATCACTGGCTATGTCATGAATTCTCTGATTATAAATATGCTTTTTAAAATGAAAGCATTCATGGTTAAGATACAATTATCTACAGCAAATTCTAATTATCACTGCATTTATTGTTGTTCTGTATTCTTTCCACTGCATTAACAAATCAATGACTCTGTAGTGTTGTCAAGGAGCAGCTAGATAGCACAGTGGATTGAACATTCAGCCTCCTCTTCCTGAATTCAAATTTGATTTCAGACATTAGCTATATGGACCTGGACAAGTGTTTACCTCAGTTTCCTCTTCTGTAAAATGAGATGGAGAAGAAAATAGGTCACAATCAAATATGATGAAAAAGACCAAACAAAAAGCTGTCAACTATAAACAATATCCAACAGTAGGTATGCAGGATGCATTCTATTGGGCTGTAATTAAAGAGCAAGCTCTTTCCTTAAATAATTCACTGGCTAGTACTGATATTAAAAACAAACAAACAAACAAAAAAAAAACCCAACATATTTTATTCTGTTTCCATTGCCAAGCATCAGTTGAAAATCTGAGAAGTAACATATAACTAGAGAGATTTACTTGCTGCCTACTACCTTAAATGTAGCAGAAGTTTGATAAGTGCTAAGTTACTTTGAAATAAAATGGAAGTCGTTCATTTAAATGACTATTGCAGTTGTGGTTTTGAAAGGAAAAAAGAAAGGAAGGAAGAAAAGAAGACCAACTGTGAGAGACGAATGTCCTTCTAAAATCAGGAAAAAGCCTGAATTGTGGCATTTCTTATTTCTATCCCTCTATTCAAATTTGTCAATCAACTAATTTTCCTATGTATTTATATTCATCATTCACAGGGAAGATACACAAATAGCCAAAAAGTCTTTGTCCTCAAAGAGTTTACTGTTTCTATCAGAAAAGACAGATGTGTATATTCAGAAATGTGTACACAATAGCAAGGAAATTTAAGAAGGAAAAGATACAAGCATTTGAGAAAAGTGAGAGGGATTTCATGCAAACAGTTGCATTTGTATTGAAATTTGAAAGAAAACTGAGGAAGTACATTCCAGGTAAGGTATTTGTATGCATGTGAAATTGAGATTTTCTTTGATTTTAGCCAAATAATTAATAATCTTATCTAATGCTCACTATGTGCAAGACACATATGTGATAAGTGCTTTACAAGATTATTATTATTATTATTATTATTTTGCTGAGGCAACTGGGGTTAAGTAACTTGCTCAGGGTCACACAACCAGGAAGTATTACGTGTCTAAGACCAAATTTGAACTCAGGTCCTCCTGACTTCAAAACTGATGCTCTATCCATTGTTTCACCTGGCTGCCCTTTTACAAGATTATTTTATGTTACCTTCAACAACCCTATGAGATGTTATTATTATCTACATTTTGCACTTGAGGAAAGTGAAGCAAATAGAAATGATCACTTTTCCCCAAGGTCTCATAGCTAATGGCTGAAATTAGTTATAAAGTAAGGTCTTCCTGATTCCAGGTCTAGGCTCTATCCATTGTGTTATTTAGATGTTTTATAGAGCATCAGTAGAATAATGCTGATTTTGAAAAGCCTGGTTTTCCAAATAAATATTCTTTAGAATAAAAGAGGAAAAGATGGGCTATCCTGAAAATCTTTGAAGGTGACTCTAATGTCATTGTGAATACAAGTGGTTAATCTACCCACTAGCTCTAGAATATTTATATTTAGATTTGATTTATTGTGTTCACATCATGTGCAAAGGGGTAATATTCTTCTCTAAAATATAATGTTCTCTGGGAGCAGGTTTCTTGGGGGGCTTCTGGAGGCAGCCTTAGTTTCAGTTCAGAGTAATTACACCAAATGCAGCCAAGAGTTAAAGTCCAATTCTTTATTGTTTCCTTTCCAGTCTTGTCTCCTTCCTTGGGCCTGGTTAGCCTTCTTAGAGGCCTATTTCTCTCCTTGGTTCCTGCCGCTAGTCCTTTGCCTCTGCCAGCTTCTGCCTCTAGCTTCCTCCAAATGTCTCCAGCCAGCACAAAGGTGGAAGTTGGAATGAATCTGTCTCCTCCTCCGAGAGTGGACTTGTTCTTTTTGGCCCTGAAAGTTCCTCCTAATATATGCTCTCTTAAAGGTGTGAATCTTGTGGAATTATAATAAGTACTAAGTATATGTCAATTAGAGAATCATTATCTCATCAATTTCACTTAGTACCTTGTTTCAAGTTCTAGCCCATAACATCTCCTTGTAGGATCAGATCAATCATACTGAACCATGCTAAATTAGATAATTATTGTCTCTATCAATTCCACTGTCTCAGTACCTTGTAAGAATCCTAACATCTCCCACTTTCTTTTGATTTAGAACATAGGTAGTCATGACCTCTCTGACTTCTCAAGGAGGTGAGAACCCCAAAAAAGAAGGTGATCATGCCTTCCCTGACTGCTCAAAAAAGGAGTGAAAACACCATAAAAAAGGAAGTGATCATGCCCTCCTTGACTGCTCAGAAAGGGAGATGGTGTTTTCATGGTAAATCAAATCAGATTAGAAGGTTTTTGAAGGGACTCACTCTTAAAACAGGTTGACATAAATCCATCAATATGGGAGGTATTACACATAATTACATAAGCACATAGTAACACAGGCTAGTAGTGATGTAATAAATAACACAAATAAACATGAGGAATTATACATTCCATAAGTCCAAATAGTCCAAGAGGAATCTATTGTCCATAGGTTCATGTGCCAGGAATCCAATAATTCCTGCAAGTTTTGAAGTCCTGCAATTGTCTCATCTTGTGTTACGGAATCCAATGATTCCTGCAGATTTTAAAGTTCTTTAACAGTCTTTTTATCAGCCATGCTCTTTCAGTGTCAGATGTTTTTTTAAGTCTTCTCCTTTGTTTTGAGGTTTTTCTCTTTTTTCTGTCTCTCTCCAATGGACAAGGTGAATACGGCTCATTGGTGCCCATCTAATTCCTTCTGTAGAAATATAAGCAAACCCTTTCTCCCAAGCAGTTAACCTATCTAGTCTCTTCTATTTACAACTTTCTAAATCTCTTTTTATCATCTGGCAATTACACTGGAGCTGTTTGCACTGGACACTGCCCTGTTGGTTTAAAAAGCCTGTATTCTCCCCAATTGTAATCCCTTTCTGCTATCTGATTGCTTTTTGGCTGATAGATCACATCAGAGTCCTGACCATCTAAAGATTCTCTGGGTGTAAACTCAGCTGCCATCATGCCCCACCTGTCTTTTGTATGATATCTTGGAGCCTCTTCTTTCCCTGGGTCAATCTACAGTCTAAGGCCCAGTGGAAGCCCTGTGGCATCTTGGACATAGTCTTTTGGATTTTATTCTCTCACCCTGTCCTCTCACTCTATCTCCATATCTACACTGAGCTCTCAGATGATCTATTTTTCCACATTGAAAACATCAATGATTTTCTCTAGAAGTCCCTTGCCAAAAGGGACCCTGTCTTCCCATGTTCATCATAGTCTGGGTATAATAAACATTTGTGCCCAATGTGGCACAGAATCTTATGATCTCCTCATAAAGCAGCATCTTTGTGTAGTCCCCATATAATTCTTCTACAGACCTCATTGGCATTTTCCTTAGCCAGATGTCTTATTATTTCTATAGCTGCATTTTCTCCATGGTTCTTGCAACAGCTGTTTGCAAATGTCCCACAAAATCAGCAAAAGATTCATTGGGACTTTGCTCTATTTTTGTGAAGGCTTTATTTACCTTCCTCTTTCCCTGGGAGGGAACCCCAAGCTTTTATAGCAGCAGTAGCAATTTGCTCATACATTATTATGGGATAATTAGTCTGTGCTGAATTCTCTGTATACTAACCTTCACCTGCTAGTTGATCAAAGGAGACTTGTATATTAACTCCTGCTTGCCTATTGCTTTGGGCTTGAATCCTATATAATTCATGATACTCTGAAAGCCTCAACAAGTTTTGTCCAGGTTCTAAACATTTCCTTGCTATGGATTTCCAATCACTAGGGGTTAGGATTTCCTAAACCAAACTATCTAGTAACATCTTAACGTAAGACAATGTAGCTCCATAAAGAGTGCAACCCTTTTTCAAATCCTTAATTTTTTTCAGATCAAAAGGAGTGTATCTTCTCCTTTTCTGACCTAAAGAGTCAAGCTCTTCAATCATAGGATATGCATTTATTTTTAAATCAGATATATACTCTCCTTCTCTCCTTGCCTTAACCAATGCCTTTTGTAATCTTGTCAAGGCTGCTTCATAGGAGGAACTGATTGTGTTACTGCCTCTTCCCCTCCTCCTTTTTCCTCCACCCATGAAGGGTTAATTGAGGGAAGTAGGTCAGGGGATGTGGTATGACCTAATTTCTCCTGCTATGAAGTACCACACTCAGCATTGTACTTAACTCCCCCTCCTTTTCTGTCTTCTTTTTCCTTATTCTAGCACTTATCTAATTTTTTAAAGCCAGTTGTATTAAATTATATGTATTAAGTGTGTCTTTGGAAATTGAGTCAGATCCATTTTCATTGTAGAATTGATTGCTCTCCTAATTTCTACTCCTCTAGATCCAATTCTTTTTCCTGAGAGAACCAAGGAGACACATCTCCTGTACAGTACAGTTTCTAAAAGTTTAGTGATCTGCTCCCAAATTATAATCAAATCTTGATTTTTCATAAGTCTAACAATGTTCTCTACACATTTTCCTTTAATTGGAAAAGAAGGCTGTGTTCTAAACACCTGTCCCATTTTAGCTGAAGCACTAGTTTAGCCCTTTAACAAAGTTTCCTTGTTGTACTTATCCTAATTTCTGTGTCACAGATGAAGGTTCTTGGCCCCACATTCTGGTGCCAAAATGTAATGTTCTTCTCTAAAGTGTAATCTTCTCTGGGAGCAGGTTTCTTGGGGGGCTTCTGGAGGCAGCCTTTGTTTTAGTTCAATGTAATCACCCCAAATGCAGTCGGGAACTAAAAGTCCAAATCCTTTATTGTCTCCTTCAAAGTCTTATCTCCTTCACTTGGAGTTCAGCTAGTTTTTCTTAGAGGCCTTCTGTAGTCTTGGTTCTAAGAGCTTAAGCTTCCTTCTCTGCCTTGTGAATCTCCTTGACTGAAGTCTAGCTGAGGCTCAGAGCTTCTAGTGAGTGGGCTTCTGTCCTAGTGGGCTTGTCCTCTTTGGCCCTGAGAGCTCCTCCTTATATATGCTCTCTTAAAGGTGTGAATTTTGTGTAATTGTAGTAAGTACTAAGTACATGTAAATTAAAGAATCACTATCTCATCAATTCCACTGACTTGACACCTTGTAAGAATCCTAACACAGAGGCACATGAATTAAGGAAATAAGGTGTCCAATACGAGAAACAGAAAGAAAGTTGGTTTGACTAAAGTGCAGCACTCATTCAAGGGAATAATATGCAATATAGCTCAAAATTAGGATCAAGGTGTGAAAAGCTTTGAAGACCAGAGGAACAAATTTGATACCAGAAGTGATGAGGAATGAATGGAAAACAATGAATAAGAAAGTGACAAGAAAGTGACTCAGATCTGTGCTTTAGAAAAATTATTGTGGCAGGTCTATGGAGGATGGGTTAGAAAAGGAAGAGACTTAAAGGAGACCAATAAGGAAATTTTTGTTCCTAAAGTAGAATGGGAGATATATAAATATAGAAAAAGGGAATGATACAAGATGTGCACAAAGAAATGACCAGATTTGGCAAAAATCTGGATATTGTCCTATGCTGGTTTGTACTGTTCCTCTTGTTATGTAACAATTTCCTGGCATCCCTGGAAATTTCTTAAGGAAAGGGATTGTATCTCATGCTCCTTTTGATTCACAATGTCTATTTTAATCCTTACTCATGGTAGGCATACAATACATGTTCATTGGTGATGAATATAAACAGAAGTACATGTAAAATGTGTTGTTTACATGTTTTTTTTAACATGTAAAAAAAAAGGTCATAAATAAAGAAATTACTTATTTATAATCATCAGAAGTGATAGATGGAATACTGAACTCCAATTCAGGAAAATCACATTTCATTCCCATGTGATGTTTACTATCTGCATGACCCTATAAAAATCACTTAACTATGTTTTGTTTAGGCTATTCTCTAGGACTTATTACTAAGTCGGGAAAGTAGTTCCTATTCTATAAGTTTACCATGCTGTTGAAATCACTTATTTTTCTGTCACTGAGAGGTCCATCCTCCTTCTAGTCTTTCAAGTTAACCATCTTAGAAGTTCACAACTCTTCCTTCTCTATCCCTCTATCATCAGTTGCTTTTTTATTATTTTTATGTCTATAACACTTTTTATATTTATCATATTTTGTTCATTCATAGCTGCATGGAGTCCAAACCCTGAATATTTTGTCCTTGAAATACAATTGAAATGCAATAACTACCTAATGTCCCATTTCTCTCTTTTTTCTCTTTCCAATCTGTTGTTCAAATAATTAGTCAATTAACAACCCTAAAATTCAGGGAACACCCACACACACACTCAAAAACCTTCAGTGGATCTCTATATTTCCTCTAGCATAGGAATTCTTTTTGAATCATGGATCCATGGGGAAGTCCAGTAAAGCTTATGGACTCTGATTCAGAATGATATTTTAAATGTATAAAATAAAATAATAAAATTAAAAGGGAAACAAGTTATTTTGAAATACAGTTTTCTAAATATGTAAGGGAAAAAAGGCAAATAAACAAATTCATGGATTCTAGGTTAAGAACTACTACCTTGGAGAACTCCTGAGCCAGATTTTTAGAGTTATCCATTATCTGGCTCCCAATTATCTTTTCAAATTAATTTCAGAATATCCTTTATTATTCAGTTTCTTTTAGCCAAGCTAGTCTACTAATTAGTTTTTAATCTCAATTTTTCTGCATCTATAATTTTGTCAAGTCTGATCCTCAATGCTTGTATTCATTTGTATCTTCTCCTTTACCCCTTAGGATCATTATCTGTCTTAAATCTAACACATACACCATAGATATTTCTGAGATCCTAGGTTGTTATATACACACACTCTTATATTGTTTAATACTGATATCTCTTATTTGTTTACATGGATTATCTCAATAAAGCATAAGATCCTTGAAGACATTACAGTTTCATTGACTCAAATCAATTACAGGGCTAACTTGAAATCTATGGATTCTAAGGACTATAAGATTTTTAGGCTGTTGTCCTTCATCCTTGTAGAAGACCAAAATGCCATCACCAAGTTAGGCTCAATGCAGAGTGTGTCCAACTATGACTGATTGGACAAATATGAGCTTATAAAATATACCATAGGTTGGGTACAAATAATCCATATGAACATTTAAATTGAGATGGCTCTAAATTTCTTTTGAGCCACATTTATGATGGAGATGGCTCTAAATTTCTTTTGAGCTGTAAGTTTTGCTCATAGAGCTTAGCAGCTTCTTTGATGAGTACATCATGATAGACAGTCCTGTACCAGTGTTTCCCATGTCCAACAATCATACCAAAGTTCAGAGAGACCTTGATAGTGTCTTTATATCATTTCTTCTAACCTACTTGTGAGTGCCTGCCTTTTGTGAGATCTCTGTAAAAATCTGACTACAAGAGAGTACTCCTTAGAGTTCTATATGCACTCCAGCTTTAAAGGATGAGATTTTAAAATTTATTTTTCTGCTGTTTAGCTTTAATTTAGCTGCTATTCAAAGTCAAATGTAAAATTGCATTTAATTTGCATTGTCATTTAGTTTTTCCTATGTAATTGAAGTACATTAGCCACATACTTGAACAAAGTCATGGAGGATGTGATTGAGACCTTCAGGGAACTTTACCAAGGTAAAAGGTTTTTGAAGGCAGCTTTGTCTAACAAGATCTAGTTCATCAATTTCCCCATAATAAGCTTTCAACATCTTTTGATACTTCATGATTCCTCTGAGAAAAAACTTTTTTTTCAACTATAATTTCTATGTTGATGGTAGCCTTGCCTGAGACACATTTCAGGAAATATCCACTAAGAAAAGCAAATATAAACTGCACAGAACTGGATCTCTCAGTTAGCTGGAGCCCAAAACAACAAAAACTTTGTTAAATTCCTGTCAGTTGTTTTGGTGACACTGGTGCTTATGAGTAGTTCTGCTGCTTACAGTATACTTTGGTCAGAGGTTCCTTTGAGAATTGTACTCATCTCCTCTAGCTATTCAGAGAAAGGAAAATGTGATGCCATAAGGGGAAGGTAGCTCCCAAATGGTTCCTCAGAGGAAAGACTCTTTTCCTACCTCTTAGTAAATCTCAGTGGAGAACCATCTGTTTACAGAAAGCCCCCACCTACACACCACAGTGTCATAATAACTTGAACATTCAGCATGTTTTATTTTCAAAATGTTTGTTCCTCTCTTTTTTTAAAATTTCATTTTCACATCAAATGTGAAAAACTATGGGAAGTTTTAAATCATACTTCCTTTACCCCATCCCAATCCTCCATAAAATGATGATCAGAGGCCTTTCTACATATAGTCAGTCAAAGGGATGAGTCAGGATGAGAATGCCTCTGTCTGCATCTTTTGGATACAACTTTGATATTTCTGACCAATCTTTAATCAAATTTATAAGAAAGGAATTTTATATTATCACATAGGATTATAGGAGAGACCACTGTGCTCAAGTAAACCTGAGCATGTTTTTTTTTTCAGTCTTCCAATGCCAAAAGCACAATGAACTTGATGCTTCTCAGAGCTAGTCCATAAAAATGAAAGTAGTCTTATAAGAAACTCCTACACTTTTCAATATTAATTTTTGTTTGTACTTTCTCTTGATGATTTTTTTGTTTCATATCTATGAAAATGATTCAAAAGATATTATTTTTCATAATTTTTTTTCTTTGCAAAGATAAAGATAGGTAAATAAGATGCTCTACTACATTTTGAATTTTTGATACAGTATATTCTTATATAAGTTTAATTACTTTCTTCCTTTCCATTTTCTTGACTACTTCCTATTTTTAGTAACTATTTTTTTTTTTAGTGTCTTAGAATGAAGGTCAGTCCTATCTATATCTAAACCAAAGATATCTTTGTTAAAGAGAAGAGAAAGAATGGTATAGTGAGAAGTATGAAACTTGGCTCATACTTCCATGACTGCAGGCAGGTTATAACTTTTCTTTAGTTTCTTATTCTATAAAGTGAAGATATTTGACTAGATGACATCTATGATTCTTTAATTTCTGGAGCCTCTCTAACAAAAAGTTTATCATTCATCCTTTGTTTGAAGACTTCCAATGAGAGGGAATCCAATTTTTTAAATTAAAGCTTTTTATTTTTCAAAACATATGCGTGGACAATTCTTCAACATTAGTCCTTGCAAAACCCTGTGTTCCAACCTCCCCACCCCAATTACACCATGTCTTCCCCTCTAGGGGCAAGCAGTCCAATATATGTTAAACATGGTAGAAACATATGTTAAATCCAATATATGCATACATATTTGTACAATTATCGTGCCACATAAGAAAAAAAGAGAAGCAAAATAAAATGCAAGCAAACAACAACAAAAAGAGTGAAAATGCTATGTTATGAACATAGTCCTCTCTCTGGGTATAGATGGCTCTTCATCACTGAACAATTGGAATTGGTTTGAATCATCTCGTTGATGAAGAGAGGCACATACATCAGCATTGACTATGGTATAATCTTGTTGTTGCTGTGTATAATGATCTCCTGGTTCTGCTCATTTCACTTAGTGTCAGTTCATTCAAGTCTCTTCAGGTCTCTCTAAAATCATCCATTTCTTAGCCATTCTCCAATTGATGGGCATCCATTCAGTTGAGGGAATCCATTTTCTTTTGAAGTAGCCCATTCTATTTCTGAATCAATCTAAGTGTTAAGAAGTTGTATTTTCCTTTTAAAAATCTTTTCCCAACTTTTATCTGTTCTCAGTTCTACTTTATTGGGTCAAGTCAAACAAGTTTAAAATATCTTCCACATGATATATCTTAAGATACTTGAAAATAGCTATCATATTATCCCATAAGTCTCTTTTCAAGTGATTTTTGCGATTCAGAATATTTTTTTTCTCAAAAGGAGACTTCCTTAGTGCAGCAGAAATCTCATTAAATGTGTTGATATGGACTCAGAGATTTCCTTCAGAGCACTAGAGTAATTTCAGATACAGAACTACCTCACACATGCATCTACAAGTGAAACCCTTTCCATTTTGCAAGAAATCATTAATTAGATGGAAGGACTGATATACTTCAGGTGTGATTTTCCACTGATTTTGTCACATACTATTTTTACTTGTCTTGTGAAGGGAACAGTTGCAAAAACAGTTGTGAAGAGGAAAGCACTGAAGCCTACACGTTGGCTAGAGTGTCATAGTAGTGGGCAAGGTAAACTGCTTCCACATGGCACACCACTGGCTCCGGTAAAAAAAAAAAAAAAAAAAAAAAAAAAAAAAGCATATAACTGAACACTCTGTTCTGTCTCAAACATATGCGAAACTAGAACTTCAGTCAGAGTCCATTAAAAAGCTTCTTTATTCAAATAAACATATGTTTACTCTGTCCAGTGGAAAGGGCTGACTTCAAGAGATAGGATTAACATAACATCTTACTTCAATATTACTAGGAGTGAAAACCCAATTCATGTCTGTATCCTATTATTTAGGTTCTATGTTAGAATTAAATAAGGTACTCACAGGTTGCTCCAGTTAATAAAAGGACCATGTGAAAAAATATTCATTAACAATGTTCCAGCACTTTGTTTGGGTTGACATCTCTTTAAGAAAATGTCTGGGAGCATCCAGGTGGCACGGTAGATAGAGCACCAGCCCTGAAGTCAGGAGAACCTGAATTTAAATCTGGCATTAGACACTTAACACTTCCTAGCTTCCTAGCTGTGTGACCCTGGGCAAGTCACTTAACCCCAACTGCCTCAGCGACCCCCCCCAAAAAAAAAAAAAATGTGTGTGTGTGTGTGTGTGTGTGTGTGTGTCTGGTCAGAAGGACAGCACGTAGTGACTGATATGATATTGAAACAATTTCCAAGTGTGAAGGACCCTGACTTTCATACTGATGAGTCTTTTTGATCCCCTTAGGTGACTACAGAATCACATTAAGTATGGCCAAAGGCTATAGCAGTAGACTTGGGTACAGCAAGATTTAGTTCTGTAGGTTAATCAAGTCTTAGGGACAGGTTAGGGGAAAATTAGTCTCATTTATGTTTTATGAAGATGGAAGAAATCCAGTTTAATTTTGATTCTTTCAAAACCATTATGTTGACTGATGGTTATGACATTTGGAACAAAATATACAAAGACCAGATTCCCATGTCATTCTTTGACATGTGACATTCACTATATATCTATGAATCAATCTAATAGAATCCATGTTACTATATACTACTACCAAAAATCTAAATCAAAATATCTGTTCCATAGAGGTATGATTAGAATTTATGTCTATAAATTATCATATCTTTAAATGCATAATATACTTATAAGGTATTTATCCCCTGTATCCCCAACATTTTTTAAAGGGCTAATGTTGCAGAATTATCTATGCATATGTTTTGAAAAATAAAAAGCTTTAATAAAAAAAGCCTACTTTCACTAAATAACTGAATTCCTTTAATGACTTCCCATAAAAGCAAAGACCTATCCCTTCAATGCTATGATTCTATCATTGTTGTCAACAGTTTACTAACAAATTGCAGCAAAAAATATCCTACTTCCTCCAAAGTATTAAAAGTGATCCTCATATAAACTGGAAATAGAAAAGTGAATGGCATTAGAAGGTCTGAATAAGCTATGCATATACCCTGCTATGAACTTTAGAGCACAAGGATGAAAAATGTCATTAAGGAATGTTATGATAAGAAAAGAATGTGAGCAGGATATGTGGTAAAGATGAGACATAACAGATAGCTGGAATGTCAGCTGGTAACCTCTTAACATCAGGCAAAATCAAAGAATGTGAAATCTCATGGGTGAATTTATGGGAAGAAAATGGACAAAAGTAGCACAGAACAGGCTGGCAAGAATGGATTGCAATGTCACTCTTGAATGGAACTCTAAAAACAGTGAATCTCATTGTTTTGATTTAAAAAAACCAACATTATCTTCATTTCTAAATATATGTCCTCTGTTCAAAGTAAAGAGGTTTCTTATTTTCCTGATCATTTAGTTTTGCTTTCCCAAATTAGGGGAAACACAGATGACAGAGAAAGAGTATAAAAAAAATAATTAAAGATAATTAAGCTTGTAAATAATACTTCTTAAAAAAAAAAAAAAAGGTAAAGGCGATTGGAAAATTTAACAGAAGACTTCAGGGTGACTTGAAAATGATGATCTTACATGACCAAGATTAGAATCTGACTTAAAGATTGTGATCCTAAAATTTTTCCAATAAAGAAGATTTTTTTTACCATGATGGAAAATGGCTAATTTGACTACTAATTTGACTATATATCAGACAACATGAGGAAAATTTCTGAATCTCATCACTTTGTTCCAATATTTTAGTAAGATCTAATTAGGATATATAATTTGAATTCAGAATTAGAAATTAAGCATGTCATTCTCCAAATTTTAAATAAATGGCTAAAGGATATGAACAGACAATTCTCAGACAAAGAAATTGAAACTATTTCTAGCCATATGAAAAGATGCTCCAAGTCATTATTGATCAGAGAAATGCAAATTAAGATATCTCTGAGATACCACTACACACTTGTCAGATTGGCTAGAATGACAGAGAAAGATAATGCGGAATGTTGGAGGGGATGTGGGAAAACAGGGACACTAATACATTGTTGGTGGAATTGTGAATACATCCAGCCATTCTGAAGAGCAATTTGGAACTATGCTCAAAAAGTTATCAAACTGTGCATACCCTTTGATCCAGCAGTGTTTCTTCTATAAGCCCAATGGCTTATATCCCAAAGAAATCTTAAAGAAGAGAAAGGGACCAGTATGTGCAAGAATGTTTATGGCAGGTCTCTTTGTAGTGGCCAGAAAGTGGAAACTGAGTGGATGCCTATCAATTGGAGAATGGCTGAATAAATTGTGATATATGAATATTATGGAATATTATTGTAAGGTAAGAAATGACCAGCAGGATGATTTTAGAAAGGCCTGGAGAGACTTACATGAACTATATGCTGAGTGAAATGAGCAGGAACAGGAAATCATTATATACTTCAACAACAATCCTATATGATGATCAATTCTGATGGATGTGGACATCTCCAGCAATGAGATAAACCAAATCAGTTCCAATAGAGCAGTAATAAATTGAACCAGCTACATCCAGCAAAAAAACTTTGGGAGATGACTATGATCCATCACATAGTCCCAATCCCTATATTTTTGTCCGCCTACATTTTTTATTTCCTTCACAGGCTAATAGTACACTATTTCAAAATCTGATTCTTTTTATACAGCAAAATAACTGTTTGGACATGTATACTTATATTGTATTTAATTTATACTTTAACATATTTAACATGTATTGGTCAACCTGCCATCTGGGAGAGGGGATGGGGGGAAGGAGGGGAAAAATTGGAAAAAAAAGATTTGGCAGTTGTCAATGCTGTAAAATTGTCCTTGACAATTTTTTACTTTATTCCCAATTGCAAAAACTTCTTGCATACAGGTACGTAAATTAAATTTTACAGAAAAAAAAAAAAAAAACCAATTCTATGTTGTTTCATTCCATTCATTAACACAAGAAGAAATACTTGGAAGTAAATTTTCTTGGTGAAAAAAAAAATTAAAGAGAATGATGAGTTTTGATTAAATATATTTTAGTGCTCTAGACTTTAGAAAATAGTTTGAGAAACATTTTACAGAATCTAATATTTTAATTGCTAATCTTTATAAAAATTAAGTCTCTTAAAAAGCCCTCTACTAATCATCATTTCGTATTGATGAATTCATTTCAATAAGCATTATTAAACACTTACTATATGCAAAACACTGTGTAAAAACAAACAAAAAATCCTTAAGTCTAATTATAAGTAATGCGAAGTAACATAATTTTTTACTTGTTAAAATAATATTTACTTTTTTCATATTACTATTGGAATATAACATGAAGTTGAACATAAAAGACAGGGCTATTGGCTTTGGCCTGTTTTTTCACAGCAAGAAAAATGTTACCACAGACATCCTCAGAAAATGATGTTGAATTATGTGCCTACTGTTTCCATTTGTCAACAACAGATAACTTATATATTGCTTTAAATTTTTCTAAATGCTTTAAAAAGATTACCTCATTTTCACAACAAACTTATGAAACAAGAGTTAATAGTATCTTCATTTTACAAACTATGAAATGGAGCCAGAGAGAGTAACCATCTTGCTCAGCCACAATGACAGGAATATCAATCCTCAATTTCAGAAATATCTATTATAAGATATTGAAAAGCATCTTTTTATGTTGAATTTCCTTCTAAGTCTATAATGAAATTCCTAAAAGCAAATTAAAACTTCAGATCTTTATTTTTAACATTTATCTGTTTAAAATATTCAAATTAACCTGATCTTAAAGCAAATTTCTGAATAAATACAATTGTAAATGTTTTTCACTCATTTTTCCTATCTTCTAAAACAGTAAGTTTTTTTCTAACCACAATGGGGAAAAAAGGTCATTACTTTCTCTGGAACATAGAATTTGGAAGATTTTCCAATTTAAGGACCAAGATGCTATGTATTTTAAAGAATATCAGCATGTTCTTTTGAGTTAAGACTTATATAAACAAGTTGAACAAAGTACTTATCCATAGGCATGCAAAAAATAATAGAAAATATATTTGAGATCTAATTTGAAGTCTAGATAATAAGGAATTAAATTTTTCATATATTCCTAATTGCCAATTTACTTCCTTTCCTACCAAAAAAGCTCTAAGTGTATGAAAATATATGAAGTATTAATAAAGAAAAAGCAGTTGAACTGTGAAAGCAAAAGACTAGCATTCGCTCTCAATAATCCTAACAAAGTTATCAGCACTCTAAGATTACATGTGTTGTAGGTAACCCTGTTGCAGAGCAGCTATAAGCTACCCCAAATCTTAGAGAGCACCCAAAAGCTAGGAAATGATGATTCACATCATAAAACAAAATGATTGCTGTGCCCACAAAAACACCATCTAAATCCTTCACCATTTGGGAGAATTTGCCTATGCCAAAGAATATGTGGCTTTCACAGGGTCACAAGACTCCACAGAAAGAGATAAATATTTGAAGTGACTGAACACTTATAGAGAAACAAAGAAATACATGAATTATTTCACACACATGCACAAAAATTCCAAAATTATAGCTCATGTTTACTATAACTATTGAGAACTCAAAAGGACACTAATAGGATTTTTATCAAGTTTCCACTAAAATCAACATCAAGTAGAAACTTTTGGAAAAAGAATAAATATCTTAAATATTACTAGAAAAAAGAAATAATCATTATTTTAGGCCCTGGCCATCTCCAGCTCCTTGTCATGTTGGGCCCTGGATAGCTGGTCATACACCCCTCCCCCACTTTTTAATTTGTGCAATTAGACTTGGGAAAGTTGAGTTTTAGAAGAAAACTTTAAACCTTGAGACTCCAACTTCCCTTCACAATGAAGGATAGAAAAGAAAAAGTATCCAGGTGCTTGCCTTTCTGACTTCATCCTTGTCCAAAAACTACCCTAGGAATAGAATTATTGTCAAGGACAAAGACACCAGTTATGTTATCTAGCCTTCCTTCTTTGTCTGACAGGGCCTGAGTCACAAGCTTCAGGTTGTTAATGCTAAGTTAACTCCTCTCTCTTTGCTCTCTTTGAAGTAAAGATAACAACGGCTGCAAAAGTTAATTGCATTCTTGGTTTCTGTATTCTGCTCGCAAATTTTATATAAACTCTGTGCCTCAGTTTCTCTATACCAAATGCTTTGGAAGCATATTCCCATTTTGGTCATTTAGCTTAAGCTACTCCACATTAAAAATTAAAATTTCTACTTGCCTCAGTTTCTCTAGTATTATATTATATGAAATAATACAACTTGATTAAAACAAGTAACCAAACTCCTTATAAGGCACATTTTTGTCTAATATCTGGTTGAATTCATTATATATATTTCATTCAATCCCTTCCATGAAAAACCATGAATTTTAGTGAAGAAATTTGAATCCATACCTGAGATTGTGCATTGATATTAGCTCCTTCCTTAACCAGAACTTTGACAACTTCAGCTTGTCCAGCCAATGATGCAATGTGTAGAGCTGTATTTCCCTTCTGTTTGGGAAAGCAAAAAGTAGAAACAAACCAAAAACAAAAAAAACAAAAAACACAGAAAAGATTACAATAATTTCCAATATTTTCTTTGTTGTAAAAATCTTAGATTTTTTCTCAGAAATTCCTCAGAATGCTTATAAGTTTTTATTACAAAACAATAAAATATGACTTAACGAGATGTTTCACATAAGGCAAGATCCATCCCCATCCCTGCCCCGCCATGTTGTAAACTTGAAAAAAGACAAAGGTGTCCTGGAACCAATTTCAATTAAGTGAAGCTGATTATTAAATTTTCATTGTAAGCATTTATACAAAAATCAGCAATCACTATAAATCCCTGTTTGATTTATTTCATCAATTGTCTAGAATTTTAAAAGTATTAATAATACAGATTAAACTTTAACAATGTGTGTATACATTCTCATCTACCCTCAAGAATTTGGTCTTTAAATGCTCATAAGCATAATCTTGTATTGCTTTTTAAGCACTGCTTACAGTCAACAGAATATAGAAGAAAATTCAGGGAATAATGAATGCAGAAAAGACAGATTTCAATATTGTGATCAGTAAAACTTGAAGCTATAAGTTATAGAACCTACAGGTGCAAATGAAAAGTGATTCTAACTGAGCAAAAGAATATTATAGAAGCAGAAATCAGAGAAAGTACCTAGCAGATCACCTAGTTTGGTGAGACACCATACCTTGAAAAGTTTAAGTTAAAAAGCAAGTATAAAAAGCAACTATGGGTTAACTCAGTTTAGGAGTGGAAGCATCTATTCAAGAAAGAAGCTCTGTTCTACATGGGATTTTTATAGATATTTTCTGAGACAGAAGAGGTATAACAAAAATTAAAGTTCTAGAGTTACCCTGGACATATGAGTTTTTCCCACTCACTTGCTTCCTTTGCAGGTTTCTTTAAGAATATGCTCACTCTTCCCAAAAGATATAACAATACACCAGTACATTGGTGATAAATATAACCTAGGTCTCCTTGTATGGACTATTCTTCACCATATTATTCTATTTTCTTTAATTCATCATTTATTTCATTATTACAAAATTTGAGATCTAAAAATCTAATTATTTTGAGTGGCTAGTTTTATGTAAATAAAAGTATAACAGTAGGGACTTGAGAACTGAAGCAATGAGGAGGGGTAATGCGTTCCCTCACAACATCTCTTAGGGTTCTAAGAGATTTCAGTTGTAACCATATGGCTATTATCCTTTTCTTGGAATCTAGACCTGACTATATGAGGCTAGGCTGGATTGAATGAACTAGCCCATGAAGTGAGTAGGTGTGTACATATTCTTTTTTTTATTATTATAGTTTTTTATTTACAAGTTATATGTATGGGTAATTTTTCAGCATTGACAATTGCAAAATCTTTTGTTCCAATTTTTCCCCTCCTTTCCTCCACCCCTCCCCCAGATGGCAGATAGACCAATACATGTTAAATACATTATGTGTATACATATCCATACAGTTATTTTGCTGCACAAGAAGAATTGGACTTTGAAATAATTGTACATATTCTTGTGAGAGGTTTGTGTAACTATTATGTGAGTGGTCACCCCAAATAGCATGCTATGTTTACATTTTAAGGGAAGCAATATTGTATTCATTCATTTACACAACAGAATTTATTTAGAGCCTATTGTGTGCCAGACACTGTTCCAGGCATGGGGATACAGAATCTATTCTATATCATCACAATTTAATTGTATTCCTGCTGACCTAAAGCAATACTTTAGCCTCAAATGGTTGGCATTTTATTGGAACAAACAAAATGCATTTATAGGTAAATAAACACAAAGTAAATAAATATAAGGGAGGGCACTAAGAGTTTAAAGGATCAGGAAAGGCCCCTTATGATATTTAAGCTGATCTGTGAGGGAAACCAGAGATGTTAAGATGTAAAGATGAGAAAGAAAGGAATTCCAGGAACCAGTGTGGGTTGAGGGACATCGTCATACAAAAACTTGGAGAGATGATATGGAATGTTGTATTGAGGAGTTTTCCTGGGTCACATCATCAAAACTGTCATCAACTCTCTCCTCTCCCCATAAATTCCCACATTCATAAAGTATCAAGTGTTGTCAATTATATCTACACACCATGTCTCACACTGATTTTCTCTCCATTATATATATATTTGTATATTGTATCAATATACCATCATATTTCATGCCTTCATCACAATTCACTTGAACTACTGCAATAGCTTCTAAATTATTCTTCCTGTGCTCAATATCTCCCTTCCAAACTATCTTCTACACTGCTGCCAAATTGATATCCCTAATGGACAGGTTTAACTATGTTTCTCTCTATTCAGTAAACTTCAGTGATTCCCCCTCCCCATTATCTCTAAAATAAAATAAAAATGTTCTCATGTTTGACATTCAAAATACTAGACAACCTGTTTCCAATCAATAGCTCTATACCAGTGGTTCTCAGAGCTTGGTTAGGGGAACCTGTTGCTATCTCCAAGATCTGTTGAAGGGCTCTACAAGGTCAAAAATATTGTAATCATAATACTAAAAGGCTTTACTTTTTAATATGATAAATATCTATTGCTATAAACTACATAAACAAAAATTGTTTGAAAGAGTCTTCAATAAATTTCAAGAGTTATGAAGCCTTAAAACCAAAAAGAAAATTTGAAAACCACAATTATAAATTAATTTCACATTACTTTCCTTCATGTATTTTACATTCCAGATAAAGTGGTCTATTAGATCCCCCTCAAAACCTCCACATGATGTTCCCTTTCCTACCTTCTGCCTCTCAAGACAATTTTACACATCTTGTATTCCATAATAGTTTCTCTCTCATCACCTTTACCTCTTACAATCTCTAGCTTCCTGCAAGGGAATATTCCACATCATATTCCACTTATAATGTGTTTTTCTGATCTTGCTAATTAGGCTCTCTCTAACATCTGAAATCAACTAATCTAAAATTAACAAAATTTCCTTTGTCAATGTAAAGTTGTGTCTCCAAGCTCTCTGAGACCTTAGGTTGATTGTAATTATAGAAGAATCAAGAACACTAGTTAACTGGGAAAGAAATCAATGGAAGGGGAGGGTGAAAAGGGAACTTTCCCATAGTTAGAAGAAAGAATAAAAGAGACTGAATTTTGAGAAACTGTAATTCAAAACTTTAGAACTATTTGGTAATAAATGGGAAACAGACTTTGGAGAAAATGTACAGAGTTCTATTTTGGAAATGTTGAGTAATAGGCATTTGGTAATATGGACAAGAAGAGGAAACTCAAGAAAGAGATGATGTCTAGATATATACATGTGGGAACCATTGTCTTAGAGATAACCATTCACTATATAAAGGTGAGAAGATCACTGGGAGAAGATGCATCATTTATGCTATGTGCTTTTAAAGCTCTTATTATTTTGAGGTATTTAAAAATATTTTGTAAACAGCACTCCACAAAGATAGGAAATTGTTATTAATTTATTGTCATGCCTTATAGTGATAGGGAGTGAACTGCACACCTACTCTTAGTCTATATATGAGAGCTCTTTTCATTAGAATAAAAAGCATTTTTCTTTCTTTTTTTTTTTTTTTAATGAAAATGTAAATGAAATGAAAAAGCTTGGGAAAGCAAGAAGGATTTTGGCTTCCATTAACAATTAGTACTCTATATCAAAAGAAACAATGAAACACCCTTAAAAAAGGATGTTAATAGCTTCTGTGAATTCTGACAGCATGTCAATATGGACCAAAATTCAGCTGTCAACCATTCCTACCCCTCCATATAAGGAAAGTATTTACTTTAAAACTAAATGTATAGATGAATGATACCAAAGATCTTTCCTTCTACTCCATAAATGAAATGTATATGGAAGGAATCATTCAACTCCTTTATAGTATAATGAAATAGGTTTCATTCTCAGTATTGCTTAGTTTGGATTCCAGATGTTCCAGCAATGCAATGAATAAGGTTGCCATAAAATTTGAGATATGAGTTCAATAGCTCCTTCCCTGAATAAAATAAGTTCCATATGCATGAGCACATTACCTTAGTGGCAGAATCTACCGCTGATCCTCTTTCCAATAACTCCTGGACCAGTCCCACATGACCTTCCTTGGCTGCAAGGTGCAAGGCATTGAGTCCATTCTGGGAACAGAAATACAACAGGAGCCAAAAATAAAATATCTGTCAAGACAACTCTGTGATCTAATCACTAACCAGTATAGACTGAAAAAGATGGCAAAAAATCCAGAAGGAATTGGAACAAAAAAACCCTTCTATTATTATTATTGCATAATGATGGTTCATCACATTTTCATTGGGGGAAAAAAAAACAGTTTTGTGGCAAGGAAAAGAGAATTAAAGGTCTTGAATACTATTTAAATAAATAACTTTTAGCTGATGAAGCTCTTTTCTAAAAAATAACAAGTGATTTTAAAGACATAGGATAACTGGTGATCAGATGCCTCTTAGTGGAAACTCTTGTTTCTAAGAAAGACTTATGTGACAATACTTTTGTAAGAGGTTTTCCGTCCCATCTCCCAACATTTCAAGCTCATCTCATATTCTTTTTATTAACATTGTAACATCTAGTTCATATCTATATATGTCCTCAACATTTAAAACTCTCATCATGATTTTTGTATAAAAAGATTCTATTTTAAATACTATAGAATATGAATACCATTTATAATAGTAACATAAAGCAAAGCAAGTTCAATTAAGTTTCAAAAATTAAACCATGCCAGGAGGATTGGCCAATGGAAATTGGAATGCTTAGCTAGGAATGAGACTTAGTGAGGGCATATTTCTATGACTGTCTAATAGAAGAGAAACAAGAGTTGTTTTGCATAGGCTCTAAGATGGCTAATGGGGCAGTTGGGAGAAGAGAAGTAGGGAGAGCCAGATTTCTTCTTGATTTAAGGAAAAAGCTGTCCCAAAGTGACAGAGACTGCTTTAGGAGACAGTTCATTCTTCATCTCTGACTGTCTTAAAGTGAAAAAAAGAATGATCATTTGTTGGGAGAAACTAAACAGATAATTTTTTGACTTCAGATGCTAGCAATGGGACTTTAGGCAAATCTCTATAAATCTCTCTAGATATCAATTTCTTCATCTGAAAAAAGGGAGTTAGATTTGGTACCATATAAGGTCCCTTTCAATTCTAAATCTATGATCCTATTTACAAATAAATGTACAGTACTAGGGGAGGTCAGGATGAGATTGGGAAAAAAAAAATGAACTGTCAAATTAACTAGTTTGGCCCTAGCATAGATTATCTAAAGTAGAATGCCATGAAATAAGGTTGGATAAGTTTAACCTAGACTATAGAGGACTTTAAACATTAAACTATATCTATTTAGAAGACACTGCAGGCCTTGAATCAGTCATTTGCCTTCTCCAGGCTTCAATTTCCTCATCTGCAAATAATGGGACTGAACTAGATGATTTTAAGATTCATTCCCATGTTAAAGTGATGCTCTAGAATTACTGAAGACTAAAGTATAGCAATAATAGGATGGGACGCATGTATTATGATTGTTACTCTAGGAGAGAAAGGAAGAGATTAAAGATGTACAGAGACTAGTAAACTGCTATTAAACTTAATAGATGAGAGATAATGAGGGTCAAAATAGTCAGACAGGTGCAAAAAATACATTAGAATTTTTATAGCATTTCTTTTAAAACAATGAATAGAGAATATACCAATTTATTGAACTATATGCCCAATAACATATTTGAGATGAATAATTAATAGATTTTAATGAAAACAGAGGGTTACATTGTTTCTACTAAGAATTAAAAGAACTAAAGAGTATCTACATTAGTGAAATTTCACATCAATTCAAATATTAGTAATGAGTTACTTATTTAAAAATCTACATTTTGGGGCAGCTAGATAGCACAGTAGATAGAATACCATTTCAAATCGGGCTTCAGACTCTTAACACATTCTAGCTTGTGACCCTGGGCAAAACACTTAACCCTAATTGCCTTAATCCCCCCCCAAAAAAATAAATTTGCATTTTCCTCCCAATCAAAATAAGATTTTGCTTTTATTCAGTCATTTCATTTGTATCCAGCTCTTTGTGATCCTATTTGAGATTTTCTTGGCAAAGACAGTAGAGTGGTTTGCCATCTCTTTCTCCATCTCATTTTAAGGATGAAGAAACTAAGGCACAAAGGAAAAAGTGACTTGGATTCCAGGGGTGGAGCCAAAATAGCAGAATAAAGTCAGAAAGCTGCTCAAGCTCTCCCAGTTTCCTTCAAAAACCAGATGAAACCAAGCCTCTGAACAGAGTCTGATGGAACGAAATCATTCTCTAACTACTGAAAAAAACTTCAAGAAAGGTCAGTCTGTATGGGGTGAAAAGGGTATTCAGCCCAGATCAGATAGACTCTTGGAAAGCCTGTGAGAACAGATCATCAGTTAAGACCCTCAGTCCTGGCTCAGTGAAGGAACAAATCAGTGGGGCAGTATCCAGTCCCAATTCAGAAGGCAAACTCTGGGAAACCAGGCTGTTTCCTAAGGAAAAAAAAAATCAAAACCAAAACAAAACTAGGCAAAGTTATCTCCTATAAACAAAGGACAAAGGGCCCCTGTGCTCAAAGCCAAGGCTTAGAGATGCACAGGAAGCTTGGGAAAGCACCCCTTTTACCTCAGGAGTAGAGCTCCATCTTAAGAGTAAAAAAGAGGAAATACCAAAAGAAAAGGAAAGAAAATGAGCAAGAAACAAAAAAGAACCTTACCATAGAAAACTGCTGTGGTGACAGGATAGACCAAAACAAAAACTCACAGTAGGACAGAATGTTCACAGAAGAAATCTCAAAGAATGGTATAAATTGGTCTCAAGCCCAAAGAGTCTGTTTGTAAATGATCATAAAAAATTTCAAAAGGGAAATGAGAGACATAAAAGAAAAAATGAGAAAATAAATGAGAGATACTCATGAGAGAGTCAACAGTTTGGAAAAGGAAAGAAAAAAACTGTCTGAAGAAAACAACTCCTTAAAAAGAAGAATAAACCAAATGGAAAAGGAGATACAAAAGATAACTGAAGCAAGTCGCATAGCAAAAACTAGAAGAAGGCAAATGAAAGCTAATGACTTTATGAGACAGTACAAATCAGTCAAGCAAACCAAAAAGAATGAAAAGATGAATGAAAATGTGAAATATTTCTTTGGCAAAACAGAAAACAGATCCAAAAGAGACAATTTAAACATTATTGACCTACCTGAAGGCCATGATCAAAAAAAGAGCCTGGAAAGCATTCTACAAGAGATCATTAAGGAAATTGTCCCAATGTTCTAGAAACAAAGGAAGGAATACTCATTAAAAGAATCCATTGATTGCTTCTGGAAAGCGATCCCATAAGGAAAATCCCAAGGAACATTGTGACAAAACTCCAAAACTATAATCTTAAGGGAAAATAAACTTCAAGCTGCCAGACAAAAACAATTCAAATATTAAGAACCAAACAGTCAGGATTATCTAGGATCTAGCAACTTCTACATTAAAGGATTGGAGGGCCTGGAATGCCATATTCCAGAAGACAAAGGACTTGGGGTTACAACCAAGAATTAACTATCCGGAGAGATTCAGCCTTATCTTTCAGGGGAAGAGATGGAGTTTCAATGAAGTAAGAGACTTTCAATAATTTCTATCGGAAAAAACAAAACAAAACAAAACAAAACAGAACTAAACAGAAAATTTAATTTATAAATATAGGACTCAAGAGAACCATTAAAAAATAAACAGGGGAAATATACACACACACACACACACACACACATATATATATATATATATATATTTAAAGGTTAAACTGTTTACATCCCTAGATGGGAAAACAATATATGTAACTTTTGAGAACTGTATCTGACACTAGAGTAGACAAAGGGGGGCGGGCATCAAATGTACTGAGGATGTGATTGTGAATGGACTCTGATGTGATCACACAAAAGAAAAAGGTCTGTACTGGAAAAAAGAGGAAAAGGAAGGTATAATGGGACAATTATTTTACAGCAAGAGGCTCAAAAGACCTATTGCAATTGAGGAGAAAAAGAGAAGACGATGAGCATTGTCTGAAGATTGATCTCATCAGTTTTGCCTCTAAGAGGGAATACTTTAATCATTCAATTGGATATAGAAATTTATCTAAGCCTGTAAAAAAGTAGGAGAAGAAAAAGGAAAAAAAAAAAGAGAGGGACAGGATAGAAACCCTAGGAAAAAAGGTAAGACAAGTGGGTAAGGGTTAATAGAAAATAAGGTAGTGGAGGCAGTGGATTTAGAAAAAACACTAGTAAGGGAAGGGGAGAGGGGTGATGTAGAGGGAACTCTGGAGAAGCATACTTGAAACAAGAATACTTACAAAGAGGTATTAACTCAGTGGAATTGATGGGGTTGATGGTTCTCTTGTATACATATACTTAGCATGGTGATATAATGGTTCTCTAGTTCACACATAATCAGTATGTAATTTTAGTAGGGTATTTAAGGGCTGAGAAAGACTGAAAATGAGACATTCTATCTCTGACCATCCTTCTGGTGGCTGTCCTGCTTTCATCACTTTTCCATTAAGACCAAGGACTCAGACTGATACCAAAGTCCTCCAGAAAGCTACTCAGAACATCACAGGCTACAGTGAAGTGGGTAAAAAAATATTGATAAAGAGAAGAAGGAGGGATGATAGGAGATAAGGTAATAGGTGAGGTGGGTAAAAAAAATACTGGTAAAGAGAAGGGAAAGGGGTGATAGGAGATAAGACAGAAAGCAGGGTGGGTTAAAAAAAAAAAGTCATTTACAAGACTAAGGACAGGGTGGAAAGAGAAAATAGGAAGTAAGAAATACAGACCCGATAACTGTAGTTGTTAAAATGAATGGGACGACCTCTCCCGTAAATTGAAGCAAATAGCATACTGGATTAAAAAACAGAATCCTATAATATGTGGTTTATAAAAAGCACATTTGACACAGAAAGACACATGCAAAGTAAAGGTAAAAGGCTGGAACAAAATTTATTATGCTTCAGCTAAAGTTAAAAAAGCAGGGGTAGCAATTCTGATCTCAGATAAAGCAAAAGTAAAAATAGATCTTATTAAAAGAGATGAGGAAAAATACATCTTGATAAGATATAGTAAATAATGAAGCAGTAATAATACTAAATGTGTATGCACCAAGTGGTAGAGCAGGGAAATTCCCAGAGAAGATTTCAAACTACTTATAGAAGAAATAGACATTGAATTGAATAGGAAAAAAAAAAAGAATATGCCATTTTCTTGGCAGTACATGGCACCTACACAAAAACTGACCATATATTAGGGCATAAAAACTACCCAATTAAATGCAAAAAGGCAGAAATAGTAAATGTTTCCTTTTCAGATCACAAAGCAGTAAAAATTCTATTCAACAAAGGGAAAGAAAAAGATAGACTAAAAACCAATTGGAAATTAAATAATCTAATTCTAAAGAATGAGTGAGTCAAACAACAAATCACTGAAACAATCCATAATTTCATCCAAGAAAATGACAATAGTGAAACAACATACCAAATGCAGCCAAAACAGTTCTTTGGAGAAATTTTATATCTCTAAATAGCTACATAAACAAAAAAGAGAAAGAGGAGATCAATGAATTAGGTAAAAAAGCTAAAAAAGAAAAAAAAATTAAACCCCCAATTAAATACCAAATTAGAAACTTTAAAACTCAAAGAAGAGATCAATAAAATAAAAACTAAGAAAACTACTGAACTAACAAACCTAAGAGTTGGTCTTATGAAAAAAACTAACAAAATAGATAAATCTTTGGTTAATTTCATTAGAAAAGGAAAGGAAAAAACCAAATCACCCAAAGAAAAAATAAATGGAAGGAAAGTTTCCCCAGCTACTAGATATCCACCTCTAAGTTTATCTTCCATTTATTTTATTTAAAAAAATAATTATTGATGAAAGAGGTGAATTCATCAGCAACGAAAAAGAAATTAAAGCAATAATTAGGAGCTATTTTGTCCAACCCTATGATAGCAAGTCTGACAATCTAACCAAAATTGATGAATATTTATAAAAATATAAGTTGTCTAGATTAGCAGAAGAGGAAATAAAATAAAGTTCCATTTTAGAAAAAGAAATTAAACAAATCATCAATGAACTCCTAAGAAAAAAATCTCCAGGGCCAGATGGATTCACAAGTCAATTCTATCAAATATTTAAGGAATAATTAATTCCAATACTATGTAACTTATTTAGAAAAATAAGTAAAGAAGGAGTACTGTCAAATTCCTTCTATGACACAAATATGGCACTGATATCTAAATCAAGAAGGGCCAAAACAGAGAAAGAAAATTACAGACCAATCTCCTAGTGAATATTGAAACAAAAATTTTAAATAAAATATTGGCAAAGATTACAGCAGCTTATCAGCAGCATAATACACTATGACCAAGGGGATTTATACCAGGAAAACTATTACCATAATCAATGACATCAATAACAAAACCAACAGAAAGCATATGATAATCTCAATTGATGCAGAAAAAGCTTTTGACAAAATACAGCAGCCATTCCTATTAAAAACACTAGAGACTATAGGAATAATGGGAGCTTTCTTTAAAATAATAAACACTATCTATCTAAAACCTATAGCAAGCATTATTTGTAATGGAGAGAAGCTGGACACATTCTCAATAAGATGAGGGGTGAAACAAGGATGCCCATTATCACCATTTTTATTCAACATTGTACTAGAAATGTTGACTTTAGCAATGACAAAAGAAAAAGGAATTAAAGGAATTAAAATAGGTAATGAGGAAATAAAACTATCACTCTTTGCAGATGATATGATGACATACTTAGAGAATCCTAAAAAATTATCCAAAAATCTACTAGAAACAATTCACAGCTTTAGCAAAAATAGCAGGATATAAAATAAACACACACAAATCACCAGCATTTCTATATATTACTGACAACATCCATCAGGAAGAGATAGAAAGAGAAAGTTCATTTAAAATTACTGTAGACAAAAATAAAATACTTGGGGTCTACTTGCCAAGACAAACCCAAGAACTATATGAACACAATTACAAAATACTTCTCACACAAATAAAATCAGATCTAAACAATAGAAAAAATATCAATTGTTCATGGCTAGGCTGAGCTAATAAAATAAAAATGACAATTCTGCCTAAATTGGTCTGCTTGTTTAGTGCCATACCATTCAAACTGCCAAAACATTATTTCATTATTTTATAGAATTAGAAAAAAATAATAACAAAATTCATGTAGAAGAAGAAAAGGTCAAGAATATCAAGAGAATTAATGAAAGAAAACTATAAAAGATGGTGGCTTAGCAGTGCCAAGCCTAAAACTATATTATAAAGCAGCAATCATCAAAATCTTTTGGCAAAGAAATAGAGTAGTGAATCAGTGGAATAGATTTGACACACATGATACAAGAATGAAGGCCTATAGCAATCTAGTATTTGATAAACTTCCAAACTTCAGCTTCTAGAATAAGAATTCACTATTTGACAAAAATTGCCGAGAAAACTAGAAAATAAGATATCAGAAAATTGCCATAGACCTACATCTCACTCCCCATACCAAAATAAGGTCAAAATGGATACATGATTTGGGTATAAAGGGTGATATCATAAACAAATTAGGAAAACGAGGATAATTTACTTATCAGATCACTGGAGAAGGGAGGAATTTATGACCAAAGAAGAATTAGAGAACATTATTATGAAAGGCAAAATTGACAACTTTGATTACATTAAATTAAAAAAGTTTTTGCATACATAAAACCAACAGAAACAAGATTAAAAGGGAAATACAAAGCTGTAAAATATCTTTACGTATATTATTTCTGATAAAGATCTCATTTCTAAATATATAAAGAGCTGTATGAAATTTATAAGAATACAAATCATTCCCCAATTGATAAGTAATCAAAAGATATGAACAATTTTCAGATGATGAAATTAAAATTACTTATAGTTAATTGAAAAAATATTCTAAATCACTATTGATTAGAGAAATGCAAATTAAAACTACTCTGAGGTACCATCTTATACTTCTCAGATTCGCTAAGATAATGATAAATGTTGCAGGGGATGTAGGAAAACTGGGACACTAATGCATTGTTGGTGGAGTTGCGAAATGTTCCAACCATTCTGGAGAGTAATCTAGAACTATGCTCAAAGAGCTACAAAATTATACATACCATTTGATCCAGCAGTGCCATTACTAGACTTGTATCTCAAGGAAATCATAAGCAAGGGAAAAAGGACTCACATGGGCAAAAATATTTGTAGCAGCTCTTTTTGTGGTAGCAAAGAATTGGAAAAAGAGTGGATACCCATCAATTGGGGAATGGCTGAACAAACTGTGATACATGAAGTTAATGGAATATTATTTTCTATTTAAAAAAATGATGAATAAGCTGATTGTAGAAAGTCCTGGAAAGATTTACATGAACTGAGGTTGAGTGAAACAAGAAGAACCAGGAATACACTGCACACGATAACAGCAAGAATGTGTGATAATCAACTATGAAAAGCTTGGTTCTTTTCAGTGGTATAGTGATTGAAGGAATCCCAATAGACTTGGGTCAGAAAATTCTATCTGCATCCAGAAAAAAATCTAAGGAGACTGAATGGAAATCAATACATGCTCTGTTTACTTCTTTTTTCTGTTTTGTTGTTTTTTAAATCTCTTCCATGTTTTTCCTTTTTGGTCTTATTTTTTTCTCCCAACATGATTCATAAATCAAAGTGTGTTTAAAATAAACTTACTACAATTAAAATTTTAAAAAAGGATAAAGTGACTGGCCCGAGTCACATAGCTAGCAAGTATCTGAGGCTGATTTTGAACTTGGGGATGTGAGTCTTCCTGACTTCAGGCCCAATATTCTAACCACTATGACAAATAAAGCTAACCCCCCAAGTAAAATAATGGCCTCAAAATTGCTGATGTGTTTTATGTGGAACATGGATTTGGTCTGTTCTGCTTGGTCCCCAATGGCAAAGATCAATAGATGTAATGTCCAGGCTAACTTTCTGGAGGATCTCTAAACTGGCCTTGGTCTTAGCAGGGGAGTCACCATGAGGATAGTCAGGAATAGAGTCTGGAGTCTGAGATCCAGCACGCACACACACACACTAACACACAGTCACTCACTCGCTCACTCTTCTCCAGTCCTCTCAGCCCTTAAATATCTTAGTACAATTACATCATTACAGCACACTGAACTGTGCCAGCTGTAGAAACATTACATCACTATATCACACTAAGTATAGGCGTATTAGAGAACCATTATCTCATCAATCACACTGAGTAAACACCCTGCTATAAGTATCCTTGTTTCAAGTAGAACACAGGTGATAATGCCCTCCTTGACTTCTCAGGAAAAGATGTGAACACCAAGGGGAATGGAGAGCCACACCAGATATTGTAAGTGGGTTTCCTCTGGGCTAAAGGGTCTTATACCTTACCCAGAGTTCCCCCACTATCTGTGGCCCTCTACTAATAGAGAGTAGTTGTAATGAGATAAAGTTTAAGTTTGATAGCAGGAAAAACCTTCAAATTATAGAGTGTTGGAAATCTGGAAAAATATATTTGAAACAAGGATATGTACAAGGTGTTAACTCAGTGTGATTGATGAGATGATGGTTCTCTAGTTTACATATACTTAGGACTTAGTATGGTGATGTAATGGTTCTCTAGTTCACACATACTCAATATGCTGTAATAATGTAATTGTAATAGGGTATTTAAGGGCTAAGAGAACTGGGGACAGAGTCAGTCAGAGTGACTAGATAGTGAAGGAGACAATAAAGACTTTAGATTCTATTCCTGACTATCCTCATGATGACTATAATGCTGAGATCAAGGCCTATCCAGAGGTCCTCCAAAAAGCTAACTTGGACATTATACCTAACAATAGAGGAATGAGCTGCTTCTAAAGGTTTTTCCTCTTTTGGAATCTATAAGCAAGGATTGTATATCATTTACCAAGTTTACGATAGTAAGGATTCCTTTCCAATTTGGACTGAACAAAATGGCTGCTGAAGTATTTTTCAATGATAAATTCCATGAAGAATGGAATCATGACTATATTTATGCTCTTTCGCACACGTTCTCTAGTTCCTCACTCCAATTTACTTGTGAAAGTTCTATTAAAAATTTCTAGATAATGAAGTTAAGAGAATTGTAGAATTGGAGTTAGGAAGATCTAAGTTCATATCCTGCCTCACACACTTTCTACTCATACTCAGGTATGAGATCCTAAGCAAATCATTTAATGTCTCTTTACTTCAGTTTCCTCATCTGTAAAATTAAAATAAAAACACCTACATCATAGGATTGTGGTGAGAATGAAATGATACATTCAAAAAGCACTTTGGGGGAAAAAAAGCATCAAATAAAGGCTAGTTCTGGGATCAATATACTCCAAAAGATTCCTACTCTTTTTCAATACTTGGTATAATTTAATAAAGCATACAGTACTGGTAACTAAAACATTCTTGATATTGATTACTATCCAGTTTCTAAGGAATTTGTCAGTAGCAGAAATACAGAATAATTGTTTCTAGGTCCCACTAGCATCTTCATTAATTAGTTGGGCTAAAATTACTTTGTAGAAAAGCATTCCTAAAGTAAGCAATTTCCATTCTCATGACTAGACATAGAAAATACTAATACATGAAATTTCCTAAATTAAAATTTTTTTTTACATTTTTAAAGTTCTGAACTCTTTTTCTCCCTCCCATCCAATAGTAGAGAAGACCACCCTTTGATTCAAATTTGTAGACAGATAATAAATACCACATTATGCATTTTTTATTTATCTTGAAGTGAGCAGCATCTTGCTTCATAAAAGTTTTGTAGTTGATTTTAATATTTATAATACTCAGAATAGCTTGGTTGTTCACAATTATTACTGTTACTATATATAATGTTCACTCAATTTTACCCATTTCAGTCTTCATTATTTCATGCAAGTCTTTCCTTGTATTTCCTTGTATTAACCTGCTCATTATTTCTTGGAGCACAGTATTCCATCACAATCATGAAACAAATTACCTACAATTTTTACTTACTTTAAGGATATTCTAAATTCAATCATATGTGTCTTTCAGAACCGAACATGATTATTTTAACAAAGGGTAATAAAATTCACTGATTTTTTTTTATTTCTAATTGACATTTTGTCTGTTTTTCCAAGATGTTAATAAGAAGAAATCTTTCTGTACATAAGAATGAGTTCTTTTAGTAAATAGCTTTCTTCGTTAGTCCTGACCTTGAAAGTCATAGTTATTAAAAATGATTAAGACTCCTAACAAACTAACACCCTATATTTAACATTTCAAAATTTTTACATAATTCCCTGATCTCTTTATATCTTTTACCACTCCTTTATAGATTATCTCTTCCATCCCTTTCTCTTCCTTCCCCACCCTAGGGTTCTCACTCCCCTATTATTTATTTAACCTACTTTACAGAGTTTGTAAGAATAAATTTCATTCAGTCACTCTAATATCTTTAGGGACAAGCACCACTGAAATCCTGTCCTCTACCACAAACTTTGTAATAAAGCACTTCATTGTACCACAGATCTACTAATGTCACTTGTCAGATCATGTCTTTTGTGAATATACTTGTGGCTCTCAAAAAAGAACCAAATCTCTGTCAAGTGGGTAGAATTTTTTCCCAGTAAGTATTTAAAAAGATTGTATGTTATGTATGGGATTCCTTCATGAAATAATGTTATTTTTCTCCTATTGCTTGCTGAAGAATTATTCTGCCCCATATAGCAGGGGAAACTAGGTTAGTAGGATGAGAGAAAAACAGAGAAAAGGTATGTAAAATTAGAGGAAAAAACACAATAGGGAAGGGGAGCAGGAAGAAAAGAAAAAGGAAATAGAGAAGAACAGCAAGATGGCATAGTGAATAGAGCACTGCCCCTGGAGTCAGGAGAACCTTAGTTCAAGTAGGCCTCAGACACCTAATATCTGTGTGATCTTGGGCAACTCACTTAACACCAATTGCCTTGCAATAAAGAGGGGACGTATAAAGAGAGGAGAAAGTGAAGAATTATATGGAAAAAATAGAGTAGGTAAAAGAATTCTGTTATGGGAAAGTGAGGACAAGTTGGGGTGTGCATTCATGATTTGCATTCATAAACCTTACTTGGCTTCTCACTGCCCACACACCTGGTCCCATCCTCATTGTAGCTGCTCCCATAGTTTTTGCCTGTCAAACATTCACCCAAAATACTGCTCTGGAGTTCACAACTACCACTGATAGGGTAGCAATTGCTCGTCTCCTGCTGCAATGTACCATATTCCATGACAAGCAATTGCTCTTGGATATGAATGAAATTAGAACTATAACCAAGCAAGGTTCTGGCAGTGTTTTATGTTCTTTCATAGGAATGCTTTCATTAAAACTGCTTTCTAAAGATTACCTTTGGATGTAGAGATTTCAGATACCACTTTTCAATTAGTCAACAATGACACAATGTGACATTGCAATGGAATATGCAATTCAAAGTTTACAATATTTACAAAGAAAGCAGGTTCCTCTTTTACAAAAGCCATTATATTTGATGAACATGTTTACTGTATCTAAGCTACTTCTTGAGGCTATATATATATATATATGAGTGATGCTCCACAAAAAAGTCTATAAAACAGCATCTCTTTATTTCAAAGGAAGGGAAAGTAGACAATCTATGCAACTCAGGCCACAATATCCCTCACTACAAAGAAAAGAACAGAGCTTGGGTTCATATTCTAGCTAGCTACAATTTATAGGATTGTAAATCATCCTATAAAATTGTGTAAGGTTTGCTCTTTTTCTTCTAAACAAAATTTTGTCCAGAATTCAAATTGCATATATATGATGCACAAATAAGGATACTGATATTGTAAGCTATCATGCTATATGTTAGGATCTACAAAATCCAAGGTGATCTACAGAATTATTTCAAAAAGTATGCAATATTAGATTTTCCATTTCTTGTCATTTCATGAAATGGCTAATAAGCACACTAAATCAATGCCATAACCATGTACACATTATTCTTCAAATATATGTAGTTATTATGTTTAATTGAATTTTTTGAAAGTATTTTTAATTTTTTTTGAAGTATTATTGAATCCACAGTAGCTTTCTGTCATTGTTTTTTATAATAAGGAGATGATAGTACTATCATGTGAAGGTCTTTCATTTTTAAATCTAAAAATGACATTCTTATATTTTAAAAGATTGTGAACTACTGATTGAAAGCTATTAAGTATAGGCTCTCTCATACTGATTTTGGCGAAGATTAGTAAATTTCTGCCCAAATAGTCATTCATGCTGCTATTCTTCTCTGACTTGACAACTGATAAAATCAAATATCTGCTAAGATATTTCTTCTACCCTATCTTACACACACACACACACACACACACACACACACACACATACAATTTTTTTCACTAAGAGATGGGAAAGCTGAAACTTGACTGACTACAGAATGAGGCAAGACTCAAGCTCTATTTCCTTAATAGCAGTTTCCTAGTAATTATCCATAGGAATAAGAAATCCTGGTCACTTGAGGTTGTAAAAAGTATTATCCATGTGGAATCTGAAAACAGCAATTTGGTTTCTGCAGATGTCTCAAGATTACATGAGTAACAACAGAATTACCAGATGTATCTCCATTGAGAATAGAGGGACAATATCTACCCAAGCTAAACACTCCTATATCATTGCTGAATTTCTTTTCTATGTTAGAATGAAGTAAATTTCTTTTTGTTAAATACCCAACAACCTACAAATAATTCATTTGTTCCAATGTTGAACCTGAACTAAAAAAGTACTATTCTGAGTCAGTAGGTCATTACCCTAAACAAGCCTCCCAAAGCCTCATAAGTACTTTCGGCTAGGTTTAATTATTTTTTATGTTTAATGTTTAATGAAAACACAAGAGATCTAACTCTTGCATCAAAAAATTTTCTAGAATTACATTACATTACAGAATGATCATTCTGTAAGATAATTGAGGAAATTTAAACCCAAAGGAATTGAAATAACTTATTCAGTGTCACATAGGGTACTAAGACTAGAAACCAGGTCTCTTGACTTTTTTTTTTTAATCATCCAGGACACTTCCCATCTATATTAAATGCATTTCCAACACCAATACTCCCTTAGTTCTGGTTTGATATTGGGATGACATGAGACATTCAACATTATTAAACAGTTAACAAAAAAAGAGTTATTCATAGCAAGTATATGCAACAAAGATGCATTGATTCAGCTTCTCTGGACACAACCACTTTCATCTTTATACAGAAGTCTACCAAATCCAAGAGGCTAAAATTCATTGTGACTATAACTTTTTGTGCCTTGAATTGACAGGAGGGCGGGGCGGGGGGGAGGGAAGGGAAGGACGATCAGGTCCTGAGGACAGTTTTATTTCTTTTTAGAGAAAACTAGTATCAAGAAATAAGGGAAGAAATGTGTTGGGTCTTCCCATGCTTTCAATGGGGGAAGGTAAAGGAAGAAGTAGGAAAGCTGTGTCAGGAAAAATATTAGTCCTATCCTACCATTCAAATTTGCTGATATTACCATTGGCATTAAATATCTTTTAATGATTCATAGAGACATAGGTGATGTTTCCACTTATGAACAAAGGCAGGTTTAAAAAAAATGTTCATTTTTTAAACTATTCATTCCTGCTACTAGTGGTCTACATATATTTATATAATCCATTAGCATTAAATTACATCAGCAGTATCCGCTCTACCATGATCATGAGTACAAGAAATGCTTGCAAACCATGACAAGCTCTCTAAATATCATCCACAGCACAAATTAAAGAACAAGTCTCATATGTGCATGAGGCAAATGCTGAGGGGTTATGCACTGACTGATTTAGTTACATTCACAAATTGGTAATGATTTCCACGAATAACATCATTCTAGAAAATAAAAAATAAAGACCATTTTGTTTGATGTGTTTTTATAGAGGTTGTAAATTCTGGATTTTAGGAACTGGATTTTAGAAACTGAGAGACAGGGTGAAGGGACCTTCTTTAGAGAAGTCACATCATTAATCTTTTGGTAAAATAAAGACTACTTGTATTTAAAAAAATAGTGGTTATCTCCTAAATTATAAACCATTTAAATCAGAATATGCAGGGTGCTTATTATGTGCCAAGCTCTGTGCTAAGTGCTGGAGACTAACTAGAAAGGAGCAGACTACTTCCTGTCCTCAAGGAGTCTATACTCAAACTGGAGGAGACAATCTATTGGAGAAAGCACTGGTGGTCCAGAAAGTACAGAGACAGTATAAGTGATATTTGCCCAGTGGTACTTAACAGTTCAGCATTATGACCGATGGTAATAATCTTATGAATGTGGACAGGAAGGACAGCTAGACCTTGACGTGACTGGCTGCAGTGTGTTTCTATCCTCTGGCCTCAGGGGAAAAGCATATGCTTCAAAAGATGTAAGTTAGATGTCTTTTTTCCCCATCCTGCTAGTATCTCTAAAAGCTATTTTTGTAACCCCAAACAAACTAATGTCATGGTGATAAACAGGAGATCTCTCTAGCCTAAATTTCTGCCCTCTAAAGAAAGTCAATGGTCTTTGTAATTTAGCAAAAGCTAAAATTTCTCTCACAAGAGGGCAATAAACCAACCCTCAGCGTAGCACAGAAGAACTCCCAGGATCTTATTGCAGTGGGGAAATATATCTAGAATAATTCATAGAATAATTCCACCTTCATGTAAATCTAAAAATTAAAATCTACAGACTATGATATTTTTATTTTTATTTTTTTACTATTAACTAATATCTCCCAATAGTTCTAACCATAGACAGCGGAGAGAGTAAGAAATCATATTTTAAAGAAAGACACTCAATGCAATACCTCAAGAATTTTAATTTTAAAAATCATCAATTGATTCTGAATAATTCTTTAATATGTCTAGAGGAAAGTAAATAATTGAGAGCTCCTACCTACTACTAGAATCCCTTTTAAACTGACTGGACATTAAAATACACATGAATAAGTTTATCCACTTTGAATGAAGGTAGGTTTTTAAAGAGATTTTTACAAAGAGTTAGGATCTTTTCCTTCAAGATCTTTAGATCTGAGAGTGTCTTAATAACAGATCAAAATTAAGTTTGACAACCAAGATCTAACAAATTCCAAAGCTGTTCAAGATCACCAAATGTCTCAATTATTATAGGTGTCCATGACAGAATTCCTCAAAGTGTCTGAGAGCACATTTTTTTTTATTCTTTGACACAGCTACAAACACATTAGATGGGGCTATGATGAGTAAGCTTGAAACATTTTAAAAATCAGTAGCCAAAATATAGAATATAGGTCAGCCACAATCCTCCCGAAGAAGAAGAAGCTGTCTCCCCTCTTATAATGTAAACTCTTTTCTTAAGTACATAATCCAAACAGTAATCTTGTCTTATTCATGGAATCTAACTTAACAATATCCTGTCCTACCACATAAATTTTTTTCAAATTTCCTCTCTGACGATCAATCAGCTTAGATTGATCCCTATTCTCAAAGTCTCCTCAAATTACCACAAAAGCAAAAATTATCCTCTGTATCTGCATGAATTTCTTAAGTACAATGCCTTCTCAAAATGACTGATCAGAGATCCTTAATCTGAGGCCATCTATTCTGGTTCAGCTTCCTCAATTTGCAGTTCAGAAAATTGTAGTTTGGGGAAGGAGAGAAAGCTAAAGGTCACTTAACTACTAAATATCAAAGGTAATATCTGAAAACACTTTAATTCCAGAGCCTAGAAAACTATACATTGTCCCATGAACTTTCTACTAAAAGGCCAACAAATCTACATACTATGAGACCCTCGACTTTTATGACATCTAAGCCCAGTTATATTTAAGAGTTTAGTCAACCCTTTGATCAGTAATTCCATTACTGGTGCTTTTTCCAGACCTTTTGGTCTGTATCCCCAAAAGGGAAAAGAAGTTATAGATACAAAAATATTTATAGCAGTTCTTTTTGTGGTTGCTAAAAATTGGAAATGGAGGAGATACCCATTAATTGGGGAATTGTTGAACATTGTATATGATTGTGATCAAACATTATAGTGATATAAAAAATGATGAGTAGAATGATTTCAGTAAAACCTGGAAAGAATTACATGAACTGACACAGAATGAAATAAGCAGAAATAGGAGAACATTGTACATGTATATAGCAATACCTATACTCAGCAATACAATTATCCAAGACAAACCCAAAGAACCCAAGATGAAAAATGCTGTCCACTTCCAGAGAAAGAATTGATGACTTCTGAATGCAAACTGAATCATAGTAGTTTTCACATTTTTTTCCTATTAGTTTTCTTCATGATTGCACATGTGTAATCCATCAGATTGTTTGACATATCAAGGAGGAGGTAGAGAAGGAAAAGAGGAATATAATTTGGAACTCAAAATTTAAAATATGAGTGTGTGCGTGCGTGCGTGTGTGTGTGTGTGTGTATACACATACCTATTCATATCTATATACATATAAATTTATTTTTACATGTAATTGAGAAAAAATAAAATACCATATAAAAATGATTTTGTCAGTATAGAATTATGTATTCTTAAATCCTAAAAATGAAAAAGTAAGTATATTCATTTTCTCTGAGACTGAAGGTGTTTGTTGGTTTTAAAATATTTCATGACAATTACAAATCCTATCCTGGAATACAGAAAAACAGAGAAGCAAATATAAATATTTTGACCTTCTTACTTTCCTGCCTGGCCTGTAATATTATCTGTTTACAAGAGATCTGGTTTTTACAAAATAAATCCCTCAAAACTCAAGGTATAAGGCCTTTAATCTCATTCAATCTTACCTAGCAAACTAATTTTGGTGGGAAAAAAAGACCCAAGCAATCCAATTTCAGTTAACATCAATATAAGCTTCAAAATTATTTATGCTAAGACTGATACCCTTAAATTTTGATCCAGATTTCTAATATATCTGAAATGGTGTTCAGTTTGTACCGTTTTACTAAATTCAACATTTTCAAAGAGATAATAGCATACTGTATAGAAGATGGCTCTCGGAAGATCTGGCTTCAAATTCAACTTTTGAAATTTACTAATTATGCCACAATAGCAAGTCACTGAACTTCTAATTTGACAATTTCCTAAGATTATAATTATAATTATATCCACTTGGCCATATGGCCTCAAAACTTTTTTAAAAAGATATAAAATTTATAGATTTTTTTAACTTTAAGTAACCTATTCAACCCTAAAATGAAAGATATTTGCTAATATTATAAATTCTCTTTCATAGATGTTGAGAGATTAGGATAAATTAAAAGAAGGTAACTAAATTTATCACATGAAAGCTCAGCTAGGACTTAGTAACTCCTACAGACAAATAGTTCATTTGAAAGTTTTTATGATTACATAATAATTCTGTGTTTCTCTAAAGATATATATGTACACATATATATATTTGTGTATATGTGTGTGTTTATATATATATTTATATGTGTATGTGTATGTATGTATCTATGAATCTTCTCTTCAAATGAATATATTATTGTAGTAAGAGGTAGTTTCATTTTTGGCAAAGAGTGGTATCTTAACAGAGGCAAAATCAGAATACATTTGGAAAGTTAGGAATCATGTTTTAAACTGTATAAGGGAATGAGTGACTATATGCTCTCACTTTAAGTTAGTAAAAGAGAAAGAAATTGTCATTAAATTCCTTCAGAAGAAAAAGTGAGAAACAAAATGGATAACTAGCTTTAAATTTTTAATTCACTGGGCCTTAGAATTTAGTAATTAAGGAACTGACCCAAAGGGTTATTCAGCTTATGACAACTTCTAATATCTAAATTACTATGATAAAGGACAATATTAACTTGGTAAATTTGTGCATTAGCATATGGATTTGTCTACCTAGAAATACATTAAGGAAACATGAGGAATGATGAGTTCTGTTTAATCATGTCTGATTTTTTATGATCCCTTATAAAGTTTTCTTGACAAAAATACTCTAGTTGTTTCCCATTTCCTTTTCTAGCTCATTTTAAAGAAGAAAACTGAGGCAACCCAGATTAAGTGACTTGCTCAGGGTCACATAATAAGTGTTTGAGGCCAGATTTGAACTCAGGAACATAAGGCATAGAGCTCTACCCATCTAATTGTTCCTAAGAGTGAGTACAAACCACCAATAAGTTGTCATTTTTATGGTAAACTAGTAAATTTGTTTTTCTCACCAAATATATCTGTTATTTAGATTCATGTATAACTGCAGTTAAGGGTTTACTTCATTTTGAGAAAAGTGTGGTGTTTTAGTGATCTAGCAGTAGGTGAAGCAATTAGACAGACCCTGTTTCAGTCTAGAAACAAGACCCAATTCAAGATGTTGTATTCTAGAAAATAAGGAAATGGGCTGACCTCTCCTGGACTGTGCCAGATAGATACTTCTACTGCTTCCAGAAAAGATATTAATTCTTAATGTTTATGGAGAGAAACTTCTGATAAGAAGGAGGAAAAAGGAAGATTTCTGAAGAAAACAGCATAAAAAACACACCAACTAATAGGAGGTAGCAGAGAAGAGTGTAGCATGATAAGAATGATGTCAGGAATTTTTAAGCTCAGATAAAGGTAAGACTAGGAAGGAGGGAAAAAAAAACTTTTGTTTCTTGGAGAACTACTATATTATTTTTTTTTTAATTTTTTATTTAATAATTACATTATATTGACACTCGTTTCTGTTCTGATTTTTTTTTCCCCTCCCTCCCTCCACCCCCTCCCCTAGATGGCAAGCAGTCCTTTATATGTTGGATATGTTGCAGTATATCTTAGATACAATATATGTTTGCAGAACCGAACAGTTCTCTTCTTGCGTAGGGAGAATTGGATTCAGAAGGTATAAATAATCCGGGAAGAAAAACAAAAATGCAGATAGTTTACATTCGTTTCCCAGTGTTCTTTCTTTGGGTGTAGCTGCTTTTGTCCGTCATTTATCAATTGAAACTCAGGTCTCTTTGAGAACTACTATATTAAAAAAAAAAGGAAGAGTAAAGAAAGGATACATATCCCAACTTAGGGCAGATGGAAGAAATTATAGAAAAAGAGAAGAAAAGGAAAATCACTGGGTTCCTATTTCTGTTCTTGTTTTTCTAAAAAAAAAAAAAAAAATAGCCAAATTGCTTTGCTTATTTTGTTTCACAGGTAACAACAACAAAAAAAGATCCCTGGAAATGAGCAATTCTTCTAGAGTCACATTTCAGTTGATTTGAATTTCAGAACCTACCTCCTTGTTTATAGACCCAATACCTCTCAGGAAAGCTCATTTCATCCAAGGAAGAAGATGAGAGGAAAATATATTCTTTTAGTACAAAATGTAAACCTAAACAAACACTGAATAGTAAAATATATAACTGTAACTCATTGATAACTAACCTTCTCACTAGGGAAAGAAATTATTATTAGTGAAGAGTCAAGATAATTATTAACAAGGTCAAGAGAAATGGAAGTTGTTGAAATGTACATTCTTTCTAATATCCTTAAAACCTCAAGATTTTATCTAAATGTCAAAATATAAAACATTTCAAAAGTCCAAATCTTAAGTTTTCTAGTATTCACCAAATGTTTGATGCTTCACATATTGATACTTTCTAAAATATTCTAAAAAAGACTTGTCATAATTAGCATATATCCTAATTAGTGCTACTCATATCTTTTCTAGATAATGCTATGGAATTATGGCTACTTTTTTTAGACACACACAAATGATCTTTTTAATAATATATTCTAGATAAGAGATTCTTGACATGGATCCATGGATAGATGTCAGAGGCTCTATGAACTTGGAAAAGAAAAAATATATCTTTGATTTCACTAATCTTTAATGTCTTTTATATTTTTTGTTTGTACATACAAACAAATAATGTTTGTCTGTACATATATAGGGCTTTTTAAAAAGTATAGACTGAATTCAAAAATAGTAGTACTAATACTGCCCAACTTTTTCTATCCTCTTCTAAACTACTCTTCGTTCTTTTATGAGTTATATAAAGTATTTCACTTATATTCATTTTTTCTTTTTAAAAAAAATAATAATCCTCAATCCCTACTCCTTAATGAAGTTAATGAAAGCTCTCTCCCTTGTAACAAATAAGTAGATTCAAATTAAATTCATATATTAATTATGTATTAAAGTGTTTTTCATTCCACATCTAGATTTCATTCCCTTTCTGCCAACATCATCAGTCTTCTGGAATTAAGAACAATTTACATTGTTATGCATCAGTTTCTCTGCCTCAGCTTCCCTGAATTGTTCTGCCTCAGTTTCCATGGTGGCAACCCCTCTTCCTGGCCATTAGGACTAATACAATTAGGGCTACAGAGCTCTGGCCACTTTGGCATTCCAGAATCAAAAAACTCCAGATGGCTTGTCTCAAATATTTGAGTCTCTCCTGGCCCAGACTTCCTGTCTCCTAAAACAAGAATAATTACAGGTATGATTGTTCAAATGGTTTCGACTTCTTGGGTGTCTATAGTACTGATATGGGTTAATTTTGTTGTGAGTATGAGAATAACATATAAAGCACTGAGCTAATTAAGAAGATGATTATTATTCTAAGCCCCAACCTGTCAGAATTAAAAAGTTATGGTTCTTCCTGGAATTTCCACTCATCCAGTGCTCCCCCTTCCCTTTCCTTTGTTTCTCTGATCACTGGAGCCCTATAAAAGTCTTTGGAATTACTTGCTCATTTCTGGGTGCTTTGAGACAAGAGTCCAATCCAGTTGACTGGGAGTCAAACATGGGTCCTATTTGGATACTAGCCCAAATTCTCCACTATTAAAATGTTAAAAACTTCAATTTCTGTCTTGCCTCAGTTTCTCTAGCATTACATTTCTGGATATGTAATGACATGAGATGGGAGAGCAAGATTAGAATTTAGAGAACAGGTCTCTGCAGGAAGCCTTGAACTGGCTAAATCTGCACTGTTTTAGGGAGGCTGGCCCTCTGGTTTCTTCCAGAATCTCCTAGAGAAAGAAGTTCCAGCTACAACAAGAGCTCACCGAGAACACCTCTATTTTGGCCTCAGTGGAGTAATTGTTTTGAAATCCCAGCAGGTTAACTTTTCTTTTTGATCTGATTGCTAGCAAATGTGGATCCCCAGAAAAAGTTGGGCTAATGAGCCATATAACTCTGGGAAATGCCAAAGGGATGCTTTGTGGCAAAAATCTGATTTGGGTGCCTTCCAGCACAAATCTGGGTTCTAGATATTTTTTAACATCTGGACACTCTCTATGAAAGCAGAGAACACACCAGACTAGAATTTGAAAGACTATTTTAAATGCTCCATTTGAGTTTCTGAAAAGGAGAAATTGTCAACTTGAAAACTCCACTCATGGAACTGTTCGGTTCTGCATACATATATTATATCTAGGATATACTGCAACATATTTAACATATATAGTACTGCTTGCCATCTAGGGGAAGGGGTGGAGGGAGGGAGGGGAAAAATCAGATCAGAAGTGAGTGCAAGGGATAATATTGTAAAAAATTACCCTGGCATGGGTTCTGTCAATAAAAAGTTATTATAAAATTAAAAAAAAAAAAAAAAAGAAAACTCCACTCATGTCATTCCTCAGATATCAGGAATTTGCCCCTAACTTGTATTTGTTAAATATTGTGTCTGTATGGTCTGTGTTTGTGACTTGTCTGCCTGTTGTGTTGATTTAAGGAGTTTTGTTAAGTTTTAAGAATAATGATTAAGGAATCTGGCAATTGGTCATTTCAATATTACAAGCATTGCTTAGCAAAAATGCTTGTATATTCTTATTGGACTTAATTGTAATCTGCACTAATTTGAAAGAAAAAAGGAACAGAAAAAACTTGGCTGCTTTTAAAATCTGACAGAAAAGCCTGCTAGTAGAAAAAAAAAGGGGGGGAGGCAATAAAATCTTATCTCATTCAAGCTGCACTTCTGCCTCAGGGGAGGTGAGAGAGAACAAAAGAAGAAACTGATATTAATTGCTTTGGAGAAAAAAAAAACTCTGGTGAAAAAAAGTCTCCTTATCTAGTCAAATTTCTGAGAGTCAATTTAAAAAAATATATATATATTATATATATAAAACTAAATGGTAATTCAGTTGTTTGCAACATTTAATTAGGATTTAGAAAACTTACTTAAATGGAAAAAAACCATATCATTATGGCTTATTGGTCTACTGAATTTTGGGAACTTAGTTTTTATTTAAAGCAGTAATGTGATTCTGAAATTGTAGGAGATATTCACTTATTTCCTTGTGTATGTTAGATCTGTTTATTATGGGTATAAGATCTTAGGAATTTGTTTGAATATTGAATCATTACTACAAAAAGACAAAATCTTTTAAAAGCTGTATTTGATTTGATTCAGTTTAAGAATAGGTTGTTAAAACAAAGTCCTGATAACTTACCTGAAAAGGTCACATACCCCTAATTAGATGAAGTATGTCACCTTTTGAAACATATATTGGATAATATGTAAACATTATAAATTATGCTTTAAATTTTGTCAGCTCTGCGGAACATATGTATGGACTTTATGGAGTTACTTAGATGTTCAATATGAATCTTTTTTTTTTTTTAATTTTTTATTTAATAATTACATTATATTGACACTCGTTTCTGTTCCGATTTTTTCCCCCTCCCTCCCTCCACCCCCTCCTCTAGATGGCAAGCAGTCCTTTATATGTTGGATATGTTGCAGTATATCCTAGATACAATATATGTTTGCAGAACCGAACAGTTCTCTTGTTGCGTAGGGAGAATTGGATTCAGAAGGTATAAATAATCCGGGAAGAAAAACAAAAATGCAGATAGTTTACATTCGTTTCCCAGTGTTCTTTCTTTGGGTGTAGCTGCTTTTGTCCGTCATTTATCAATTGAAACTCAGGTCTCTTTGTCAAAGAAATCCACTTCCATCAGAATACATCCTCATACAATATTGTTGTCGAAGTGTATAATGATCTCCTGGTTCTGCTCATTTCACTTAGCATCAGTTCATGTAAGTCTCGCCAGTCCTCTCTGTATTCATCCTGCTGGTCATTTCTTACAGAACAATAATATTCCATAACATTCATATACCACAATTTACCCAGTTCAATATGAATCTTAAAAGTTTTGAAGGAAAAGAAAAGGAAAGGAGAGAAGAGGTGATTTTACATACATGGCATAAAAAGGATTGATTTGCAGAAACAATCGACAATTTGAATGAAATATCTGGTTAGAATACAGTTTGTTGCAATCAGAAATGAGACAGAGATGGGATGAGTTGCAGAGTTGGTAATTGAGAAGGAGAGAGAAGGAAAAACCATGTTGAAGAAAAAGGTGAAAAGGCTTCAAAGGTGAAAATTTAACTCACCTTCTCCCACCCTTTCTACCACCTTGTGGCTGTCTTTTTTAGAAGTGAAGACAAACTCATCTGGCTCTCTGCTGCAGAGAGTATTTTACTGTTTAAAGGAACAGCTTACTTTTACATGGTATTAATTACTGAAGGTTTGTTTATGGTCTTTTTGTTTAAGGAATTTGATAATTAATGTGCTCTATAATTTGATAAGGTAATTTCCAACGGTATACTTAATATTTTTTAAGAATGGAGAAATTATTAGTGTGAATCTAAAAAGTTGTTTTATCTGAAATTAGCATATTCTGCATAAGTTTTAATTGATTGTATTGAATCATCTTGAGGTTGTGTCCATTAAATTTAAAGGGACCCTAAGAATAATAGTTTTTGCCTTTGTCCCTTTAAACATGTTTCTGTTATGACAATAGGCAATTTAAAATTTTTCTACAAATTGGGTATTTTACGAGTGAAATGATTTGTATAATGTTGCCCTCATAAGCCATCTACTTACATAGGAATATGAAAGATAAGCTGTGAATTTTCTGGGACAAATCTCTTACTGTTATCAATAAAGTCATATAAGGTAAATACCTATTTAGGATTCATCTTAAGTTTTGATTAATGGATTTGTTATTGGAAGTTAAATGTCTTGGGCCTGTAGCTAATATTATTTCGGAGTTTTAAAGCTCCACCATCTGAAAGTTACTGGGACAATTATCTAAAGTGAAACTGAGTTAAGGTTATTTTATTCTGTGTCATGTATATGTTGAAGAATCAGTTTTGACTGATTATAGCCATGTCCTTGCTTTTTTACTCCTGTGGCTTATTTCCATAATCAGAACTAATTGTCAGTAGAAACTATTAATTAAGTTCAATTATGTGATACCTTGCTGTTTCCAATTTGATTATATGTAGCCATTTTATCCTAAATACTTAGGCAAATGAGTACTTTAGCCTAGTCATCTATCAGTTACTAGATATTTGTGTCTGTAGGTAATAAGGTCTTTAAAGATTTCTAAAATAACGAAAGGACAATTGATACAGTTGTCTATGAGACCTAACTGCTGCTTTGTTTATTGGGACAATAACATTTGTCTGTTTCTTTACATGTTTCCTTACATGGGAAGCTGCTGGCCAAACTATATTAGCCTCTCCAGAATTTGTGGCACTTTTTATGGACCAGTCTTTCTGTCTCAGATTGTTCTAATCTTTATTTGTTAGATTTGTTTTCTGTTCTAGATTGTGGTCATGTTATAGCTGTACTGACTTGCTTTTGGGATCCAGATCAGTGCACTGGATGCTTTCAGCACACCACACCACACCACACCCTCTCCCTGAAATAGGATTCAGCTTTGTACCCATTCTCAGCAGGAAGCAGTTTCAGAAAATGATACTGTTGTTCCTGCCCCCAGTGGACCAAATTGAAAGTAGTTGATGAATGAATGCCAAATTCTGACTGGGTCCCCTATTACTGTGTATTTAGGATTTAGGATGAAAAATGTTGGGTTAAATTTGGGATCTGTTGCTGTATGCATAAAGTATGCATATATAGTATACATCTGCATTATCTAATTGATCACAATGTTCCCTACAGAACATGTAATTATTTGAGGGATTTTTGGATAAGTTCCAGGATAGAAAATCTCTAATATATTAGTCTGTTATGTATAAGAACTTTAATTCACTTTTAGGACTTATATGTGAGATGGCTACTTGACAGACAGAGCCCTATTTACTTCTCCTCGGATGATTCCTGTGATAAAACAAAAGGGGAGGATAAGAGATAAGGGACTATGAAAGCTGGTGGATTTTTCCCAAAAGTACTTTAAAGAACGGGAACCCTTTGTGCCACTAGTTCCTGTTCACTTTGCCCCAGGTACTACTGCCCCCTCCCCAACCCACCAATTCAAAATGAAAGCCCTTCCAGCAGTCCTTCTTCATCTTTACTCCTTGCTTGATTTGTTATTTATAACTCCAGCTGGACTGTGATTGCTGGTTCAGCTTTAACTTTGGACCCCCTTATTCTGTTGGAAATTGCCCTGGCATATTCAGTTTCTGATACCATTTTCTGATCACCTGTTCTTGGGATCAGAAATCACCCTTGGAAATCTCCAAGGTACAGGCATCTGTCTTGTGACTGACAGTCTCTGTAATCCATTTCTCTAGTCCTGTAACTCTAGTTCCTTAATTGGTATTTCAGCATCCTCGAAGAACATTGCAGTTTGGTATCAGGCCTCTGAAAGTTCATGGTTTACCTGCCTTGATGATCTGACTAATTGTGCATACTCCCATACTCTGCTCAGTAATTCGGATCCTTTCTGTATCCTAGTAGCAGTGTTCCTTAGTCTGCCTGTTCTTCTGGGTGGTGACAAGTGGAGCAATCTCAGGCCCCACTCTTCCCTCCTTAGTATTTCTGACAGCCATGCAGTGTCCTTCCTAGAAGGGCTAGCACAACTGCCTTGAGCACTGCTGATCCCTTTAAAAGCAGATGCTGAGTTAAGTGCACAAATGACTGCAGACCCAACTCACATTGTCCATCTCAAACTGGATTCACTGGCTGAGATGGTGCTCCAGAACTGCAGAGGACCTGACATGTTTGCAACAAGGAGGCCTCTGTGCCACCTTAAACAAGAAATGCTGTTAACAACTCCGGGGTTATTAGGGAGAGACTTGCCTTTGCCATAGGTCCTTGTATCTTTTAATTTTATTCTGATTTATCCATCCCTAGGTAGGTTTGATTAAAATCATGGTGCTGAGACCTTACAAGATAATTCAATGATTTGAATATTCAGGAGAGAGAGAGTGTGGAATATTATGCCTCAATTTCCCTGAATTGTTCTGCCTCAGTTCCTAATTGTTCTGGTCAAATCCTGCAAAACCATCCCTCCCTCCTAATCATGATAAGGAGAAAGAAAGACCTATTTTAGGCATCATCAGAATGTTGAGTGCCTCTCCCCATTTTGTAATGCCAGTTTATCAGATGTCCCCCATGCCTCTTCCTACTCTGTCAGAACCGGATTGATTGCCCCTGTTCCTGCTCTCAACGCTCTGACTCTGCCCCTGCCTCAGTCTACCACCTGGTAGCTTGGAGCCTCCTGCATATATATGTCATTGAGAACTCACATTGTTTGCTGGATTCTTGGAGACGATAGTCTCATTCAAGCCTGGGACCAAACCATGGATCCATTTGGTCCCAATAAATCTCTCCCTTTCAAATAAAATATTGTAACTCTCTAATCTCTATCTTGCCTCAATTTCTCCAGCATTACAAGTTAACTTTTGATATCTTCCTAACAGGACCATGCCACTAAGAAGTCTGTCTTCCTCGCAAAGCTGGCTTCTCAGTGCCACTAAATCCCTTTTTTGCCACACATTTCAGGTTGGTGAATTCTTTTCACATAGGACCTGTGCCTCCAATCAGAGAGGATTTCCCACCCCAATTCTTGCACCTCTTCACTATCACTAACCTCATCATTTGCACCTCATCACTCCAATTAAAAATTAATATTTCTCATTTCGTCTCTTGGCATAACAGATGAACATGGGAACATGAGAAGACTTTAAAAGTATTGCTGCAAGGTGAAGTAAGCAAAACCAGGAAAAAAAGCATGCTCAGTGCTTACAACAACTGAAACAGAAATAACAAAAATTGAAAACTAATACTATGACAATCTAATAACTAAGCTTGGCTCCAGGAAAAAAAATTAAAATAACATAAAAGAGGTAGAAGACTATGAGTGTGGAACACTTAATATAATATTAATACTTAGTGGATGCATTGACTCATGTTATTGAACTTTCTCCCACCATTTAATTTAAATCTTCAATTATAAATGATGTGAGAGTAATAGAGAAAATTTTGGGAAATGATGGCAAGGCAGAAACTAATAAGGAAATTGAGGCTCTCTGACATTAAATGACTTGTCCGTGATCACACAACTAGGAAATGTCTGAAACAGGTTTTGAACTCTACTCAGTTTGACTCTAAGAGAACCACTATCTCCACCCAGCTACTGAGCTACCCAAAGATTTTGGTCTTTTATCCCCTCTTGTGTATAGAATCTTCTTTCTTTTGGTGAAATTATCCTGGTAGACCCAAACTTGCTTTTCAGACAAGTTCTTCAGAAAGTACTACTTTTTTTTGACATCCACAGAGGAGGTTGCATTGAATTGTTAATCACATCAGTTCTCAGCTGCTATTGCTTGCTATTCTTTCTACTAAGTGTTCTTGCTGGTAATGTATAGTCTTTAAATTTAATTGTTTCTTTGTTTCATCTGTAAACAATTTGATGACTAGGAAACTGTTCTTTATTAAAAATTTTAAAACCTAGGAATTAATAGTGAATGAGAATTCCTAGAATAATATTCTCCCAATAACATTCACCCTGACCTTAGGGAGAGGAACCTGTTCTAACAATAAATCAGTAATCCCAAATCTTCTTGTTTTGGAGTCTGCCTCAGGAAATTCCCACACCTAATCTACTGTCTGATTCTGAATAGACTACTCTTCAATTCATTGCTGACTTTTGTTGAATAAGGATGTATTTATGACTCTACAAGATCTGACTCACTTTCATTTCCCCTCATTCTTTACCACTATCATTGTTTCAAATCAGCTCCACCATAAACATACTTGTGTTGAGGTTGGGAAGGGGACTCCAAAAGTTTGAGGTCAGATTTGGTGTGTCAGGAGGTGTCTCAAAAGAATTTGCAGGCTTGAACTCATATCCAAGTCAAGGGGCAAAATTTATTGTAGCCAGTTGAAGCTGGCTACATTCCAAAAGAACTTAGCAAAATGCTAAGAGAAAAGAGACATCTTTATCCAGTTTTCTGACAACATTCACTGAACAACAGATTATCACTGTAGTCTCAGGAGTTTGGTCTGTGGGACTATCCTGAGGCATTGCCTTAGGAATTATTGCATGACTGATTTTTTTCTACAGTATTTTTTCTATTGCCGGACTCGGGTCACCAGAGAGACTATCAGACTGAGCAAGAATGGTGGATGAAGCAAACAATTCATTTAAAGAAAATTCACCCATTATATCCAATTTGCTTTAAAGAAAAAAGGAGAAAGAAGAGATCCTACAAAAAATCTTGCAAGGTCTCAGTCACTGAAATGTCTAGAAGTGGAATGACAATGATTACCAAGTAAAGGCTTTTTGCCTAAAGCCAAAAAGAAAAAATTTGGAGGCCAGATAGAGAAGAACCCTATCCAGGAAACTCGGAACAAGGACAAGATATCAATGGTTTATAGCCAGTGGGGTTCACAGATGTTCAATTAAGGGAATAACTCAGTTGGAAAGCATTTAATGGTATTAGGTGATACAAATCTGGTGCTCCCATACTCAGAGCTAAATTATATAGGAAGCAAATTCTAGGAGGTTAAAGCAAGAGGCCTTCACAAACTAAAAGAGAAAACAATACAATCAGAACTGATGCTAGTTCTGTGCCTCTGTTTGCCTCAATTTCCTCATCTGTAAAATGGCAATTCATTCCAGTATCTTTGCTAAGAAAACTCCAAATGGAGTTACAACGAGTTGGACACAACTGAAATGATAGAATAACAAAAGAAACACAGGGCAAGATTTTTATATCCTGGATCAGACAGTGTTGGGCCAGCTGAATTGAAAAAACGAAAAGAATCTCTCCAAATGCACTTAAAAAAACAACAACATTCTATTCCATCTTTTCCAGTAGATGGCACACTTTATCATCCTCATTTCTTTGACTAATTCCCTAGTCTCTTCCAGTTTACTGACTACTTTCCTGCTGCCTATAAATAGCCTCATAATTCCAAGATGCTTAAAATACCCTTACTGATCCTTTCATCTCCAGCAGTAGCATCTAATAAGCATTTAATAAATGCTTGTGGAATAAACAGCAACCTTCTCCCAGTCCCCAGTAGGTTCATGATAGTATAGGGTCTGACAAACCCCAGATCCCCCTATTTTTACTTTCCAATATCATTGTTTCATTTATTATTTATCCTATAACTCTTTTCCCTTTTGTGGTTAAATTCTTTGAGAAAGTTATCTCTGTTTTTTCTCTCTCACTAGTTTCTAAACCCTTCAACTGCTTTTCCAAAGTTATATGATCACTAAATTGTCAAATTTAATGGGCTTTTCTTCACCCTTTTTGATTTAACAGCAACCTTGGACACTGATGATCATCTTCTATAGGTTTCCATAATTCTGCCTTTTCCTGCTTCTCATCCTATCTGACTAATCCTCAGTCCTCTTTGCTGAATTTTCATCTAGATCACATTCACTAACTGTGGGTGTCCACCAAGGCCCACATTTTTCCCTTTTGTGTAATCTTGTCTGATAATCTTATTAGTTCCCATGGGTTCAATTACTGTTTCTGTGAAAATGATTCTCACTCCTGCGTATCCAGCCAGAAATGCTTACCTGACTTCTACTTTCATATCACCAACTACCTTTCACATATCTTAAACTGAATGGTCCACTGATTATCTAAAATTCAAAATGTCAAAATCAGGATTCATTTTATTCCTAGTCCCCTAAAATATCTATCTTTTAAACTTTCCTATAATTATCATGAGCATTACCAATCTCCAAATCATTCATTTGCAACCTCAGTATCATCCTCAATTCTTCACTTGCTCTCATGCTATATATTACGAAGCTTTGTCATTTCTACATTCTCAACATCTCCCACAAAAGTCTGCTGGTTGGCCTCTCTGTCTCAATTATTGATTCCTCTTTGTCTTGCATATAGCTTGTTTGTATATTATATATGTTCACATAAGGTCTCTCTAATTAGATTCTGAGCATCTTGAGACTAGGGACTATCTTTATCTCTTTTTGTATCTTATTACTTAGCATAGTGCCTGTGATTTAGCAGGTGCTTATAAAAGGCTTACAGATTGATTGGCAGCTTCATTGTACTGGCCATAAACAACTCACCCAATCTCTACAATTCTCTCTAGCTGTCCCCCATGTGTGGAATGCTCTCTCTCCTCTATTTCAATATTGACTTCCTTGGTTTCCTTAAGGTTTAATTGCAGTTCTTTTCCTCTGTTAATTATTTCCTATTTATCCTGTATATAACTTTTTTGGATATATATTTGTTTGCATGTTGCCTACCCCCAATTAGATTGTAAGCTCTTTAAAGGTAGGGACTGAATTTTTTTGCATTTCCAGCACTCAGCACAATACATGTCACATAATAAGTACTCAATAAATGTTTATTGAATAAAAATAGAGATAACAATTCCCAAATGCAAGCATGGGCAGAGACAGAAGTCAGTACATTAAAATGATTTTGCATGATGTCATTTTAATCAATCAAAAAAGTAATATCTGAGCACCTACTGTTCACAGTGCTCTGTCTAATCATACTTTTTTTAGGGTTAAATTTAGCTGTTCCTGTTCAATATAAAGAATCTCTTTAATTGTGAAACTTTGGACCATTCTTTGTAATCATATTATTTCATGAATATCAGTAAATGAAAGGTCAAATTATTTCATGAGTATTAGTAAATGAAAGATAATTGCTTAAAAAAAAAACCTTCACTCTGTATGCAATTTAGAAAATCTAAGTTATCTTATTCCTTAGCTTTGCTATTATATTATGATGTATTTCTTTTGCTTATAATAAATGAGTTTTATCGTTTTTATCTCTGAGCACTGTGCCCTTAAGAAGTGTTGGTTACTAAATGAATTACATTTTTATCATGTATTCTCATGATCATATTATAAAACAGCTTTTCATTTCAAACATCCCCTATCTTACTAAAAACAATCTAATAAATTAATGGTGAAGCATCAGCTAAAACAAACATCACTGATTCTAAAAACTAAGCTGTTTTTCATATTTCTGACATTTCAAATAAATTATAGATAGATCTTTTTTGTTATACATGTAACACTGATCTCTCAAGAAATCTGGACATACGTTCAATGAATATGCTTCTTAGTATTATTTTAATTAGCAAATATTTCTCGACCTTTAAATAGTTAAAGGGTTGTGGTCCCTTTAAGAAACTGTATTTCCAATTGATTTGTGATTCCTTTCAGATTCCCAACCCCTCCTGGCTAAGGCATAATCAGTTCAGGAAGCCAGGGCCTTTGGTTTACAAATCCTAGTCAAACGCACCCCTTTGAATTCCAATAGGAGATCTGGGCTTGTCCCAACCCCATCGGATCTAGCCAACTTGGGCTCTCCCAGACCTCCACTGGTTCTGATCTGCTCGGGTTTCCCAACCCCCACCAAGATAACCAATATAATGAGCTTCCATCAACTAAGGTCTTTGCAGATGGACCTTGGTGTCTTACTCAGCTACCAGGACTTTCTGCCCACCTAGAACTGCATTCTCAGTGCAAAACTCCATTTTCCATAGATCTGCCTGCTGGAATAATATTCTTTTCCAATGCCATCCTCTCTTTATCCACACCTAGTTCCCTAACCAGATTTTATGCTTCCAATCCCCATAATAAACCTCTTTTATCAATCTAAGTTTTGGGATCTGTAAATTGCTTTACAGAGAACCTCTGTGCTGCCAAAAGGGAGTCCCCAAAACTCCCTACCCTTGTGCCGAATCCCAAGAGGTTGCAGGGGAGCGAAATCTCTCCTTTTGGTTCCCCGAACCCCGAACCTGCCACTAGACCTTACCATTTAACTTCCTGATCACCAGAAATTTCATTGTGGTTCCCTAAATCTAAACCTCATCATAGTCTTTTATTGAGCATATTATATATGCTAGGCACAATTAATTATATGTAGTTAAGATACAGTTCCTAGTTTTAATACAGAGTTCATATTATGATTAAATAAATAAAATATGCAGGACATAATTAGGGAATAATTAGGGTTTGAAATATGGGTGGGGATTTTCCTTTCATTCCTCTTTGGGGTAGAGGAATCCTGATTTGCATACAATTTGAATAATTATGGAAATCATTCAAGCATCCCTGTGTTGTTTCTATTATGATTCCTGGCAGTTTTTGTTCTGTTAGCTCCTTTCAGAAACAAAAATGTGTAGTGACCATTGCAGGCTAATTTATTATACTAATAATATAATGTTTAGATTTTTAAAATTAAATGTTTAAAACAACTATTTGCCCACTAAATGTTCCACATCACTGAAGAAACTATATTTCAAACATACACATGCTTTTTGTTATAGAGAAAAATACATATTTGCAATAAAATTGGGCAATTATTTATTGTTTAACAGACCACTGAAGTATTTTAGCACAAATTCCTCACACTAGGGTATAAAGAAGTCAAAAAGTAGGAATCATTGGTTTATATAATTCAAGTAAGATGATTTGAAACAATTCCTTTCATTTTGGTACTTTGTTGGATTCAAGATTTGATTGCCACTCTCACTTCTGGGCCTTCTTATTCTGAGCAAGCTATTTTTTTGTTGAGGTTCAAAACAGACCCCAAAAGGTTGGGAGTAGCAGACTGGTGTCGTGAGGTGTCTCAAATTTGCAGGCTTGAACCCATATCCAAGACAAGGGACAAAGTTTATTATAATTGTAATGCCAATTGAAGCAGTCTAAGTTTCAAAAGAATTTAGCAAAGAGCCAGGAGCAAGAAAGACTTTAGGATCATTGATAGATTGTCAGAACAACAGCACTCTAAGGTCAGAGGTTCTCAGAATCACTAATATATCTTCCCTAAAGTCTAAGGGAAGAAATATTATTATATTTCTAGATCAGAAGACTTTTACAGTCATTGATGGACAGATTGTTAGAACAATAGCATTCTAAGGTTGGGGGGAACTCGGGAAGTCTTCTAACTTTAGAATCCTTGACAGATTGTTATAACAGAAGCACTCTAAGATCAGGGGATCTTAAAATTATTGCTATAATTCCCCTAGAAGCTATACCATACCACTTTTGACACAAATTTATTGGGGATCTAACTACTATATTGGAGGATTTCCCCTCTGCTTCTACTAGCTTCAGCCATACAAATTTTTATTTTTACTTGGTTCAGTCATACAAATTTAAATTGAACAAATTTAACCCCCTCAAACTTCCTGAGGACAGGGACTGTCTTGGTAACCCTAGTGTTTAGCACAGTTCATGGCATATAGCAGGCACTTAATAAAAATTTATAACAATTTATAAAAATTTATAACAATAAAAATTTGTAACAATTCATGTAACTATCAAAGGAATTAATTTACCTGAGTCACATTAAACTAATATTTAAGGCATAACATTTGAAATGAAAGAGATCTGTGAGTAGAATGAGTAAAAATGAAAGAAATGGCTAGAGAATGGATAAATAATATCTTGTCAGGGTCGGACAAATTCTTAAAAAGGAACAAAAGAATTTTGAAAGTATCTGAAGACATTGCCGCATTGTAATTGTTGCAATTCTTGTGTTGTGTTTCAGAACTCTCTCTTAAGATCTCTAAGTACTGTATGAAAACTTTTACTAGGTATATAGGCAACTCAAGGGAACATACCCTGGGAAAGACACCCAGGCAACCAAATTCCCCAGAGCTCTATTCCTCTGGCCTGATGCGATCACTTTTCCTCCTTCTCCTTTCTTCTCTTCAATACAATCAACTTGTCAACACAAGAGCCAATTTAAGACTACCAGTCCAAAAACTTTGGCAGGCTCTATTTTAATAAAATAAAAAGAGGAAGCCTCAGAGATGGAGTGAAATTACATCCTTTCCATGATGACTGGTAATAGTTGCCTTTCTGTCCCATAAAGTAATTATCTTATTTTGAAATTCTCCATAACAATAGCAGGAAAGTAAGGTCTTTCTCTTTCATAAGAGTCCTTTCTTTTACTACTGAGTTAGTTGTAGCTTCAGTGGACTGCACTCTAAATTTCAAAAACTATCTCATGGAAGAATTACATAGAGGGATAAAGGAATACAATAAGTAATTGTTTCCTGAAATTTAGGATAGAAAGTAGCTTCAATGTAAGTTTAAAATTTTCAATATTAACTTTACTGTTATATTAGAGGCATAGGATACAATCCTGTTCTCCTATTAAGAGGTACATTACCCAAGAACTTTTGTAATCTCCATAGAAAACCACCTCCCAAACTCTCAAATTTCAAGTTACTTATGAGACAATCTCAACACTGAAGTAAAAAAAAAAAAAAAAAATTCTTTTTTTCATTGTTGAGGGATAGACAGGAACATGCTATCCAGGAACTCTCTTTGTCTCCATAGAAGAAATACATAAATGAATGGCATACTTCTGCTACCATTTCTTCAGAATTAGATGCAGGTATTCTCAATACCCCACCACTTCCTGGCTGTTGCCATTTCTTGAGTCCCTGAACAAGTGATTTTTCTCTTCATGCTTACCATATGACAAGTATGTAGCTCTAATGTATCTTGACTCATAAAATTTCATTCCAATCCTAGTTCTGCTCAAAATTAAAAGGATAAAAAGGCAGTAAGAATTTTAATAAGGAATCACATTCTTCTTTAATACAGTAGTGTAGAAGACTGAATCCTCCTGTAAGAATACTTCCCACACATTGTGGGATTTAGTAAATTAATTCATTGAGGAGGTTTCATCTGTCTATGTAACCTTTACCAAGAAGATGAAAAGGGGCATGTCCATGCTTTACAAAGGAAGATATGACCAAAGTATCTCTTTTTATGTAAATTTTCTAAGGAATGAATAAACTCCTTTGATAAATCATATTACATTAATGTTTGTAGTTAGAAGTTTTAAAAGGACAGCTATTTGAATCTGGCAATGAAACAGATTAGCAATGTATTTTAAATTCATGTATATAGGAAAGAATCAGTTCAATCTGAGGCAGAACAAGTCCTATTAGATCTGAAATAGTGTGATGACCATGCTAGCCCCCAGACACCCCAAAATCAGCCAGAGTCAGGATAAGCAAAAGTCCTTAGTCTTTAGTCTTGGTCTTTAGACACAGGATTGAACAGGATGGAAGAAGAATCTCCACCGCCTTCTTCCTCATCTACTACCAAAGTGACTCTGGCTAATCTTACTCCACCCCCTAGTCCCTCCTACAATCCTCTGTATACACCAATCATTGAGCCAGCACAGGATAATGGGAAGGACCATTTTCCAAGCATATGCCCATAGAATATTGTCCAATCGACAGTTAGCCTCAAATGCTCAACAGTCTTGACCTCAGTGCATCAACTCGATAGTTTCAGCCCTCTACAAAACAGCATAATCAAAAAATTCGTTTGGGCTGGGAATATATTACTTTTTTTAAAAGTAAAAAAAAATTACTTTTTTTTTTTCCTGAGGCAATTGGGATTAAGAAGATTTGCCCAGGGTCACACAGCTAAAAAGTGTTTAAATGCCTAAAACCAGATTTGAACTCAGCTTGTCCTGACCTCAGGGCTGATACTCTATCCACTGCACTACCTAGCTAGCTGCCCCTAAGGTATTTACTGTATATGAACCAATTATACCTGTCCCTAATGAATAATTTACTGATTGAAAATGCTTAAAGTTTTAAATATTGAAATTGAAATTATAAGTTGGTTTGAAATGGAAATAAGAGAATTGTTAAACAATTAGAAATCCAAGAAAGGAAGCATGCAAATATTTTCAGTAAATCCAGCAAAACACTCTAATTTGGAGCATTCCTATTGTTCAATTCAAGCAACAGTAGTTACCTAAGGTGCAGACACTATGCTATATATAGAGGATACAAATAAGAAAAAGCAGTCCCTGTCCTTAAAGTGCCCCCTCCTCTTCCCTTTCTTATCATTAAGACAGGAAATTGAGTCTTACATATCAATGTGACACAATGAAGGATAGAAAAGAAAAACAATGATTCAGGTGCCTGCCACTCTGACTCCATCCTTGTCCAAAACTACTGTAGAGTAGAATTATTTTATCTCAATTCCTGCCTATTTCCTCCTTAAAAGTCCTTATCTATCCAAGAATGGTCCTACTCCCTTCTTTGACAGAAACTGAGTCATGATTCAAACTGTAAATACTAAGTTGACTCCTCTCTCTAGGCTCTCTCTCTGAAGTAAAGACAACAGCTGTAAAATACTAGACTAATTGCCTTCTCAGTTTCCATATCCTGCTTGTAAATGGTAATTAGCTAAGGAACATTTCAAAGTTCCCAGACTCAGTTACTGAGGGTCAAATGATTTCTGGACATGAGCCCCATTCGACTGGCTAGTCTAAACTCATCACAAATAAAAGATTAAAAACCAGTGTTCCCAGACTTAGTTATTGAGGGTCAAATGATTTCTGGACATGAGCCCCATTCGACTGGCTAGTCTAAACTCATCACAAATAAAAGATTAAAAACCAGTCTCTGTCTTACCTCAGTTTCTCAGGAATTACAAAATAATTTATAATCTAATGGGGGAAGAAAGCACATAAAAGGAAACTATAAGGGGGGAGGGGATTACACACTGGGTATTTTGTTCCATGGAGTTGAAACCAAGCAAAACTATAGATGAAAATGTCATCATCTTTTATGATTCTTAAGAATATGACCAACAAAATAGTGTAGTGTAAACTGGAGCCAAGATAGATTATTTTTTACCAGCAAACATGCCCAAAATTTTATGAGTTTCCTTGATCAAAAAATAAATGCCGTTATTTTTCTCTTGAAGAGCAGATTTGAGTATCTATATAGATGAATCAAAAGAAAAAAGGAAGCATTTGAGGTACCAGTTGTGCTTTCCACCTGCCAAAGGATTCATTCTCATTTGAGCAAATCATCACTTTTGTTATTTCTTTTTTAGTCTTGAAAAAAATATTCCCAGAAGACTATAAGGAACGAGAAAATGAGTTTTAAAACACATCTTAGCACTTACATATGCACTGTCTGGTTTTGCTCATTCATTGCATGAATGTTAGATTTTTCTCATTTTTAAAGCCTATAAAGTGAGATTACAAAGGTTAAAAAAATAGCTTACTAAAATGTTAAATGTAGAACAGTTTTTCAAAAGCCACAGAAATAATGCTTAAATAGTTAAAATGATGTAGTATGTGCAATATGACTTTTTTTTTTTATAATAACTTTTTATTGACAAAACCCATGCCAGGGTAATTTTTAACAACATTATCCCTTGCATTTACTTCTGTTCTGATTTTCCCCCTCCTCCCTCCACCCCCTCCCCTAGATGGCAAACAGTCTTATATATGTTAAATATGTTGCAGTATATCCTAGATATAATCTATGTATGCAGAACCGAACAGTTCTCTTGTTTGTGCAATATGACTTGTAAGAGATGAAGTCAGATTTTTATTAAAATACTTATTTGCCATTTTTGATGGCATCTTTGATGCAAAGATCCCAATTTTATGTAAATATCTTAAGGTAGTCAAAGACAGAAAGAAATGTCTTATTTGTACCAAAATATCAGAGTATCACTTTTTTAATGATAGCAAAGAACTAGAAACAAAATACACGTCCATTGACTAGGGAGGAATTAATGTGAATATAATGGAATATTACTACTCTACCATAAAAAGGAATATAAAGCATTCTGAAAAGCATGTAAAGAAGATATGAACTGATTCAAAATATAGGAAAGAACAGGAAAACAAGTTATATAAGCACTCTAACAAAATAAATAGAAAAGCAAAACCAGCACAGAAAAATAAATGAGGCTACATGATTATAATACTTAAGATTAGTTCCAAACAAGAGTTCAGAAGAATGCAATTTTTCCCAATTTAATGCAGATATATTGGTGTAGTGCAGTGAGGCTTAGGTAATAGGCTGAACATTTTTTTGCCTTCTTTTAACTTTTTGTTGTTCTTAGAAGAGGGTGGTCCCTGGTTTGAAGAGGAGAAATGCTCTTGGAACATTAAGGTGATCTAAAAACTAAAGATATTAAAATTTAAATTATTTATAAATAGTGTGATTTAATACTAGGCTTGAAACTTGTGTTTCAATGCTAATTTGCATGGCTATTTTCCCCTCTATTTTCCTTCTTGATCAACAGCCTGGAACATATGGCAGCAAATATACATAATTTGTCATTCACGGAGTTCCATGTTGACCTTGGTATTGACACTTTATGTGGGGGGGGGGGGAGGAATAATAGAATTTTAAGCCTAGAAGGAACTTTACAGGTCAATTTGTCTAATTGTTTATTTTACAGATAAGGAAACTGAATTTTAAGTGAGGTGACAGCAAAGGTCAAAGAAAGCTATGGCAAAATTAATTCTAGATTCCAGATCTTACAGCTCCTAGATCAATGAATCTTTCCACAGCAGTAAAGTTCTCAGACAAAATTCACTAAACAGTACACAATGCTGACAAACATCGAAGTGTCACCCCCTATTCACAGAGAGGGTCTCTTAATTTTGTTGCCCTGGGAAGGCACAGGAAACTCTAGCACAAGAAAACTATTCATTTTGGATTTGCTTGGATTCTTTAAGGAATATGTGGAGTGTTTGGGTCAATTTCTCTATTGGGAAAGTAACAATGGCATTATCTAACCTGTGCCTTGGGACACCATGAGAGGGAAAGTCCTGCATTGTAACCATTGCAAAGAGTCAAGGGAAGAAACTAATCCCAGATGAGGGAAAAACTGGATGGTTTTCTAAATCTGCCCTGCTATATAGTTCCATCTGACATACCAGGATGTGTACTGGTCTCTCCAGCCTTCCCCTTCACCAAAGCTACTCTAAATCAAATACTCAGAACCTAAAGCAAGATCTTCAAACTTCTGATGCCTCAACCTGGCTGTGAGCTGCTCTCAATTCTTTACCTGTTGCTGCAGTTGACTGATTGCTTACTAAAAATACACATTATAATAGGCATTAAGAGCATTATCCAGTTGTACAAAAACTATCTCATCTCTGCCAGGCACAATTCAACCTATTTGACAGAATAACTAGCTGGTGCCCAAAAGTTTCTAGATTTAATTAAACAAATTGCCCAAGGGAGAGTCATAGAGGAGAAATATTTTTATTAGTATATTATTCTCTCCTATTCAGAACCATCCTCCCCATTTAAAAAAGAAAAGTTCCCTTTAATCTATATCATAAAACTAATAAGATTGTTGGAATTTGTTTAAATAACTATTCATAACAATAACTGACATTTACATAGGGGTTACTATGTAATAAGTGTTTTAAGTGAATAGAGTGCACCAGATCTGGTGCAGAAAGATTCGTTCTTTGTTCTTGTCCTACATACTTATTATAAATTCCATTCCTCACTTCCAAAGGAATCTCTTGGACACCTTCAAGACTCAAGTTAAGCTCCAATTTTCTTGAAATCTTCCCTTAGAATGAGCCACCCCACCATTGATCATCCTAGCTAAAAATAACAACTAGCATTTATATCATATTTGAAGCTTGCAAAGTGTTTTACAAAGATTATCATTATGAAAATAGTGAAGTGATATTTAATATTATTCTGAGGCAGTAACTTTTTTTTGTTTAAAATAAAAAGTGGATAAATGGCTTATTTATTAAATACTTTTATTAGCACAATAATCTGCAATAAACAAAGAAAAGAACTTCAGCTTGAACTACTATAATCATTTTCTGGCAAGTTAAACTATAAATACAAAAAAAAAGATATTTTCTTAAAATAATAATAAAACTATATTTAAAAGGAAAGACATTCTTTTTTTTTTTTTCTGAAGCAATTGGGGTTAAGTGACTTGACCAGGATCACACAGCTAGGACTTGTTAAGTGTCTGAACTCAGGTCCTCCTGACTTCAGAGCTGGTGCTCTATCCATTGTGCCACCTAGCTGCCCCAGGAAGGGCATTTCTAAATGAAATGCAATGAGATACTGTGAATAGAAATTTGATATGTGATTATCATCACATCATATAATTATCATAATTATCCATATCAATAACAAAACCAACAGAAATCATATGATGATCTCAATAGATGCAGAAAAAGTACCTATTTCATTGGTACTTACACTAAATGTGTCTCTATTACATTGGGACAAAATATTAGAATTAGCTGGATGCTAATTAACTCAGGCTACCTGAATATCATTTAGTTCAAAAATGGGTCACTATCATAAAGGAGTATAGAAATGTGTTCTTAAAAACTCTGCAGCAAAGCACAGATTAAACCAAGCATGTATAGAGAATATGCTTTTTCTCATTCCTTTTTAACACAAAGGATCCCTAAGAGTGAGTTGCTGGAAAGAATACTTTCTAGCAGGTGGTAGTTGTCAAAGGTATTTTGAATATTCTCATCCATTTGCTTTAGAGAATTTTTTTTGTATTCCAGAAACGTAATTAAGGAGAAACTGGGATGCTTTGTCACTCCTAAATACTAAGCTATTTTGGCCAATTCTATGGCAGCAAGTCTGACAATCTAACCAAAATTGATGAATATTTATAAAAAAACAAGTTTCCTAGATTAGCAGAAGAGGAAATAAAATGCATAAAGTCCCATTTTAGAAAAAGAAATTGAACAAGTCATCAATGGACTCCTAAGGAAAAATCTCTAGGTCCAGGTGGATTCACAAGTCAATTCTACCAAACATTTAAAGAATAATTAATTCCAATACTATGTAAATTATTTGGAAAAATAAGTAAGGAAGGGGTACGGCCAAATTCCTTCTATGACACAAATATAGCACTGATACCCAAATCAGGAAGGGCTAAAACAAAGAAAGAAAATTATAGAACAATTTCCCTAATGAATATTGATGAAAAAATTTTAAATAAAATATTAGCAAAGAGATTATAGCAACTTATCAGCAAGATAATACAATATGACCAAGGGGATTTATACCAGGAATTCAGGGCTGGTTCAATATCAGGAAAACTATTATCATAATTAACCATATCAATAACAAAACCAACAGAAATCATATGATGATCTTAATAGATGCAGAAAAAGCATTTGACAAAATCCCTATTAAAAACATTAGACACCATAGGCATTTTCCTTAAAATAATCATTATCTATCTAAAACCTACAACAAGCATTATTTGTTTTTTTTTTCATTTTTTCATTTTTAAAAATAAATATAACTTTTTATTGACAGAACCCATGCCTGGGTAATTTTTTACAACATTATTCCTTGCACTCACTTGTGTTTTGACTTTTCCCTTCCCTCCCTCAACCCCCTCCCCAAGATGGTAAGCAGTCCTGTACATGTTAAATATGTTACAATATTTCCTTAGATACAATATATGTGTGCAGAACCGAACAGTTCTCTTGTTGTATAGGAAAAGTTGGATTCAGAAGGTAAAAATAGCCCAGGAAGAAAACCAAAAATGCAAACAGTTTACATTCATTTCCCAGTGTTGTTTCTGTGGTATAGCTGCTTCTCTCCATCACTGATCAATTGAAATTGAGTTAGATCTTCTCTTTGTCAAAGAAATCCACTTCCATCAGAATACATCCTTATACAGTATCATTGTTGAAGTATATAATGATCTTCTGGTTCTGCTCATTTCACTCAGCATGAGTTCATGTAAGTCTCTCTAAGCCCCTCTGTATTCATCCTGCTGGTCATTTCTTATAGAACAATAATATTCCATAACGTTCATATACCACAGTTTACCCAATTCTCCAATTGATGGGCATCCATTCATTTTCCAGCTTCTAGCCACTACAAATAGGGCTGCCACAAACATTTTAGCACATATAGGTCCCTTTCCCTTCTTTAGTATCTCTTTGGGATATAAGCCCAGATCAGCACTGGTGGATGAAAAAGTATGCACAGTTTTTGAAGGTATTCTTCCATTTCATTTAAGTTGTTGAATTTATTGGCATAAAATTGGGCAAAGTAACTCCAAATTATTGCTCTAATTTCCTCTTCATTAGTGGTGAGTTCTCCCTTTTCATTTTTAAGACTAACAATTTGATTTTCCTCTTTCCTTTTTAAAATCAGATTTACTAAAGGTTTGTCTATTTTGTTGGGGGGTTTTTATAGAACCAAATCTTAGTTTTATTAAATAATTCAATAGTTTTTTTAACTTTCAATTTTATTGATCTCTCCTTTTATTTTTAGAATTTCAAGTTTAGTGTTTGACTGGGGGTTTTTAATTTGTTCCTTTTCTAGCATTTTTAGTTGCAAGCCCAATTCATTGACTTTTCTTTCTCTATTTTATGCAAGTAGGCCTCTAGATGAAATTTTCCCTTATTACCACTTTGCCTGCATCCCACACATTTTGGTATGATGTCTCATTATTGTCGTTTTCTTGGATGAAGTTATTAATTATATCTATGATTTGCTGTTTCACCCAATCATTCTATATAGTATGAGATTATTTAGTTTCCAATTATTTTTTGGTTTACTTTCCCCTGGCTTTTTGTTGAATGTAATTTTCATTGCATCGTGGTCTGAAAAAGATGCATTTATTACTATTTCTGCCTTACTGCATTTGAGTTTGAGGTTTTTATGTCCTAATATATAGTCAATTTTTGTGTAGGTTCCATGAACTGCTGAAAAGAAAGTGTACTCCTTTCTGTCTCCATTTCGTTTTCTCCAGAGATCTATCATATTTAACTTTTCTAGTATTCTATTTACCTCTTTGACTTCTTTCTTATTTATTTTGTGGTTTGATTTATCTAATTCTGAGAGTGCAAGGTTGAGAGCTCCCATTATTATAGTTTTGCTGTATATTTCTTCTTGCAGCTCTCTTAATTTCTCTTTTAAGAATTTAGATGCTACACCACTTGGTGCATATATGCTTAATATTGGTATTGCTTCATTATCCATGCTACCTTTTAGCATAGATAGCATAGATATAGTGCCCTTCCTTATCTCTGTTAATTAGATCATTTTTTGCTTTTGCTTGATCTGAGATCAAGATGGCTACCCCTGCTTTTTTGACTTCACCTGAAGCAAAGTAGATTCTGCTCCAACCTTTTACCTTTACTCTGTATGTAACTCCCTGCTTCAGGTGTGTTTCCTGTAAACAACATATTGTAGGATTCTGGCTTTTAATCCATTCTGCTAACCGCTTCCTCTTTATGGGGGAGTTTACCCCATTCGTATTTATGGTTAAAATTACCAATTCTGTATTACTTGCCATCTTGTTAACCCCTGGTTATACTTTTCTCCTTTTTTTCCCCCTTACCCCCATCCCCAGTATTAAACTTGTGAGCACCACTTGCTTCTCACAGCCCTCCTTTTAGTATCCCTCCCCCACCTTAGAGTTCCTTTCTCATCTTACTCCTTTTCCTCACAATTTCTGTATTCCTTTCCACTTAGCTTATTCCTTCCCTTTTCACTTTTCCCCTCCCACTTTTCAATGAGGTGGGAGGAGTTTCACCATAAATCGAATATGTCTAAAATTTTTTTTCTTTAAGCCAATTTTGATGGCAGTAAGATACACACTATGTTCATCCCCCTCCATTCTTTCAGATATAATAGGTTTCTTTGCCTCTTTGTGAGATGTAGTATCCCCACTTTACCCTTTTCTGGGTACAATTTCCTTTCTACTTCTAGTTTTTAGAACAAGGTATACATGTATTCTTTATATATCTTTATATATAGTTCCCAAGATTTCTTTTTACCTTTTTAGGTTTCTCTTTAGTTCTATATTTGTAGATCAAACTTTTTGTTTAGTTCTGGTTTTTTCATCAAAAAAAAGGTGAAATTTGCTTATTTCTTCCCTGGAAAAAGATGCTCATTTTGGCTGAGTAAGTTATTTTTGGTTGCATACCAAGTTCCTTAGCCTTTCAGAATATAATATTCGAGGCCCTTCGATTCTTTAATGTGAATTCTGCTAGGTCTTGAGTAATCCTTATTATGGCTCCTCTATATTTAAATTGTTTTTTTCTAGCAGCTTGCAGTATTTTTTCCTTCATCTCATAGTTCTGGACTTTGGCTACTATATTTCATGGTGTTTTGCATTTAGGGTCCCTTTCAGTAGGTGATTGATGAATTCTTTCAATTTCTATTTTACCCTCTGTTTCTATAACTTTTGGGTAGTTGTCTTTGATAATTTCCTGGAAAATAGTGTCCAGGCTCTTTTTTTCATCATATTTTTCAGGAGTCCAATAATTCTCAGATTGTCTCTCCTAGATCTATTTTCCAGATCTGTTTTCCCAAGAAGGTAGTTGACATTTTTTTCCATTGTTTCATTTTTTTTTTTTTTTTTTGGTTTTGCTTGACTGATTCTTGTTTTCTCCTTGAGTCATCAATTCCATTTGTTTGATTCTGATTTTCAATGAAATATTTTCTTCACTCATTTTTTAAGATATATTTTTCTAATTGTCCAATTGAGTTTTTAAGTGAGTTGTTTTGTTCTATGGAATTTTTTTCCATTTCACCAATTTTATTTTTTAGAGAGCTATTTTCTTTTTGCAGTTCACTAATTCTGTTTTTCAAGGATTTGATTTCTTTATCCACTCCGTCTTTAAATAAGTGGGATGACTTATCCAGACTCTCTTGCCAAGCTTCCCTTTCCTTTTCCTACTTTTCTTCTAGCTCTCTTGTGAGAGCCTTTTTCATTTCTTCTATGAGAGTCTTGTGTGTTAAGGACCAGATCATATCCCCCTTTGGAAATTCATCTGGAGACCATCTGTTTTTAGTCTCCTCAGGGTTTAAAGTCTGCTCTCTATCCATATAGAAGCTATCAATGGTTAGGGTCCATTTAAATTTTTTGCTCATTTTGTCAAAGAAGAGTTTTTCTTTAACAAACTAACAAGAAAAACAAATGATCTGCTTTTGAGGGGGGGGGGGGAGTGGGGAGGATGATTATTACCAAGCTTCCTCTACGGACTGCAGGGGACAGCAGTGAGGCACTAGCAGGACGGCAATGCTGTGCTGCTCCTGTGCTCTGAGACTCTGAGAGCATGCTGAGACACTGTGGGTGGGTGTGGCCCGGTCCCAAGAGACCCTAGCTTTTGAGAGTTATAATCTTTACCCCCTGGGGTTTTAGTTTCTCTGCTTGTCTACTGGCTTGCTGCCAGGACAAAGTATCCAATACTGTGGTTAAAGCAGAGATGGCTCACACATACCCCCACTCCTCTCCAGTCTGCTCAGCTGTGAATTGTCTGCAGTGCTCTCGCTGCTGCTGCCTGCCCTCAGCCTTTGCCTGATCTAAAACCTTCTCCACCCTCAAGCAAAAACAGACCTTTTCTGGCAAATTTCAAGGATGTCTTCTCTTGGTAATTATTTGTGGAGGTTTTTTTTTAGTCAAGCACTAATTCCGAGACTTGTCATGAAATAAATTCTGAGAGAAAACATGGAGCTTAAGTAGATGTGTCAGCAAGCATTATTTGTAATGGAGAGAAGCTAGACATATTCCCAATAAGATCAAGGGTGAAACAAAGATGCCCATTATCACCACTATTATTCAACTTTGTACTAGAAATATTGATTTAGCAATGAGAAAAGAAAAAGAAATTACAGGAATTAGAATACAATGAGGAAATAAAATTATCATTCTTTGCAGATGATATGAGAATCCTAGAAAATTATGCAAAAATGTACTGGCAACAATTCACAGCTTTAGGAAACCCACACAAATCACCAGCATTTTTACATCTATATGACAACATCCATCAGTAAGAGATAGAAAGAGAAAGTTCATTTAAAATTACTGTAGAAAAAAAATAAAATTAATGTATATAAAATAAAATACTTAGGGGGTCTACCTGCCCAGACAAACCCAAGAAGTATATGAACGCAATTACAAAATGCTTCTCACACAAATAAAATCAGATCTAGACAATAGAAAAATATCAATTGTTCATGGCTAGGCTGAGCTAATATAATAAAAATGGCAATTCTACCTAAATTGGTCTACTTGTTCAGTGCCATACCATTCAAACTGCCAAAACATTATTTTATAGAATTAGAAAAAATAATAACAAAATTCATCTAGAAGAAAAAAAGGTCAAGAATATCAGGGAATTTAATGAAGAAAAAAAAATACAAAGGATTGTGGCTTAGCAACCAAGCCTAAAACTATATTATAAAGCAGCAGTCATCAAAACCATTTGGAATTGGCTAAGAAACAAAGTAGTACCTCAGTGGAAGAGATTAGGTACACATGACACAATAATCAAGGCCTATAGCAATCTGATACTTGCTAAACCACAAAACTTCAGCTTCTGGAATAAGAACTTATTATTTGACAAAAATTGCTGAAAAAACTGGAAAATGATATATCAGAAAATCAGCATTTACCTACATCTCACTCCCCATACCAAAATAAGATCAAAATGGATACATGATTTGGGCATAAAAAATGATACCATAAATACATTAGGAGAACAAAGGATAATTTACCTATCAGATCTTTGGAGAAGGGAGAAATTTATGACCAAAAAAACCCGAAAGAACATTATGAAAGGAAAAATCAACAACTTTCACTGCATTAAATTAAAAAAGTTTTTGCACAACTAAAACCAACAGATACAAGATTAAACGAGAAGTACAAAGCTGGGGAAACAATCTTTATAGCCAGTATATCTGATAAAGATTTCATTTCTAAAATATATAAAAAACTATATCAAATTTATAAGAATACAAATTATTCCCCAGTTGATAAATGATCAAAGGATATGAACAAACAATTTTCAGATGATGAAAATAAAGTCATTTATAGTTATATGAAAAAATGCTCTAAATCACTATTGATTAGAGAAATGCAAATTAAAATTACTCCCTCATACCTGTCAGATGTGTGACTAAGATGACAGGAAAAAATAATGGTAAATGTTGGAAGGGATGTGGGAAAACTGGGACACTAATGCATTGTTGGAGAAGTTGTCAAATAATCCAACCATTTTGGAGAGCAATCTGGAATTATGCCCAAAAGGCTATAAAATTATGCATATCTTTTGACTCAGCAGTGTCATTACTGAGTCTGTATCTCAAGGAAACCATAAATGAGGGGAAAGGATCCACATTTGCAAAAATGTTTGTAGCAGCTCTTTTTTGTAGTAGCAAAGAATTGGAAAAGGAGTGACTGGTCATCAATTGGGGAATGGCTGAACAAGCTGTGGTACATGAAGGAATGGAATCTATAAAAAGTGATGAACAAGCTGATTATAGAAAGACCTGAAAAGATTTACATGAACTGATGCTGAGTAAAACAAGCAGAAGGAGGAATACATTGTACACAATAATAGCAAGAATGTGCAATGATCAACTATAAAAGGCTTAGTTCTTTTCTGTGGTTCAGTTATCCAAAGGAATCTCAATAGACTTTAGGCAGAAAATGTCATCTGCAACCAGAGAAACAACTAAGGAGACTGAATGTAAATCAATATATACTATGTTCACTTCTTTTTTCTGTGTTTTTATCTCTCCCATAGTTTTTTCATTTTGGTCTGATTTTTCTCTCTCCAAATAATTCATAAAACAATGTGTATTTAAAAAACAAATAATCTTTAAAAAGGAATTAAAGGAAGGAAGAAGAATAACTGGTTAACAAGCCACACTCTAAACAGACAAAACAAAAAACAAAAACAAGAGAAAACATGATACAATAAATCACCCATGAACCCACAATATTTCTAGAAAGATCCAGGCTACTTTCTTTTTCTTTCTGCCTCTCCCTCCCACTTTTATTTTCATTCAGAAATAAAGTAGAGTCCATAAGATCCAGATTTCCTTATTATAACACCATAATCCCATAACTAAAAGGGAAAAATGTCAAGAGGTTTTGTTTTCCTTTATACTTCACATTAGATTTGAGCACTGGTGGTTGAGAGGTAATATTACTGTGGTTAAGCAATTGACTATAATGTCAATTATAATCAATAATAAATAAATTAATTAATTAATTAGAATTTTTAAAAATATTATTTATCACTGTCATTCATTTTGTATGATTTCTGTAGTAACACTGTTAGGATTGCTTAATTTAATGGTATGCCAATCTTTTCATTGCACCTTGATATTTCTTTTTATAAGTATTTTCACTTTAATGCTAACAGGTTTAGAGAAAAACTGGATTAGAATTTTAAAAGATTAAAAACTTCAAACTTTTCCTACCAGAAAGAATAGTCATTGAATAGACCCTTGAATTTCCATTAATATAACATGTTGAATGTTGGCCTATTACCTTCACATCTTGTCAAACTCCTGTCAAGGATTACTCAGAAGAGTAATTCTTCTCCTTCTCCTCCTCAATTCTTAATTACTCATGAATTTCTAAAGGTAACCAGAAGTAGTGCAACTTTACAAAATATATAAGATCTAATCTCAGCTGAGCATTCTGTACACAGAGACAGTTCTTTTACTCCTTTCTAATTGAATCTAGTATGTAACTAAGTGGTACAATGTTTAAAGCACTGAAACTGGAATCAGAAAAATCAGAGTTCAAATTTGACCTCAGATACTTAGTAACAAGTCATCTTGCTGCCTCATCAAATTGCCTCAGTTTCCTCATCTTAAAAGTGGGAAATAGCAACTCTTACAAGAGTTTTGTGAAGATTCATGAGATATTTGTAAAGTACTCTGCAACTCTTGAAATGTAATAGTAATGCTAATTATCATTAATTTTATCTGTGATTGTACTCCAAATGTTTGTCCTGCCACTCCTTTCTCTATACATTCTCTCTTGGAGGCCTCATCAGCTCACCTAGGTTTATTTAATTCTATGTAGATAACGCATATTTTTATATCCATTCCTAAATTTTTCCTGGTATCCTAAATTCTTCCCTACCTCACTAAGTAGCTATTGGGCTTGGACATGTCTAGAAAGAATCTTAATCTCAACATGCCCTTGATGAAACTAATTACTATGCCCTTCAAATCTACTCCTCCAGACATCTTTGTCAAGGCCCAAACCAAGCTTCGTGTAATGCCAATTCCAAACTTGGTCTCATGATAATCTTGTCACTCTCATCTCACATATCTATTTCACTGCTAAACTTTGCCATTTCTTTGTCTACAACACTTTTCACTCATATATATCCCATTTTCTCTAATCATGACTACCACCCTAATTAAGGTTCTCATCACCTCAATTTGGACAAATGCAGTATACTTCTAATCACTCTCTGTCTCTAGCCTCTCTGTATTCTAATCCATCTCTATGTAGCAGCAAAAATATTTTTCCTAAAGTAAATATATGATTATGCTATACCTACTCCATATTCAAACTCCAGTGACTCTCTATGACCTATCTAAAGATCAGATATAAAGTCCTCTCTGATATTTAAAACTATTTACAAAGTTTTCTTCGATCTTTGCAGCATTCTTATGCATTATTCCCTTTTATGCACTGACTATCCAGCCAGACTGGTCTTTTTGTTGTTCCTCATTTATGATATTTCATAGTCCTTCTCCATGCTTTTGCCCCACACATACTCTCTGCATAGAATGACTCTCTCCTCACCTATGCTTCTTGGAAGCTTAGTTTTCTCCAAATCTCAGTTCAAGTTCTATCTGTATGCAGCTTGTACTGGTACACCCAATTTCTAAAGCCCTTCTCTTTAAAGTAACTTTGTATATGTATTGTGTATATCTATATATGCACATTATGCTCCCTCCCCATTAGAATACAAGTTCCCTAAGGAGACAAAGATTATTACCTTTGGGCTTTATAATCTCAACATCTCCATTGTTGGTGGAGTTGTGAATGAATCCAACCCTTCTGGAGAGCCATCTGGAATTATGCCCAAAAAGTTATCAAATTGTGCATACCCTTTGATCCACCAGTGCTACTACTGGGCTTATACCCCAAAGAAATACTAAAAAAGGGGAAAGGGACCTGTATGTGCCAAAATGTTTGTGACAGCCCTGTTTGTAATGGCTAGAAACTGGAAAATGAATGGATGCCCATCAATTAGAGAATGGTTGGGTAAATTGTGGTATATGAATGTTATGGAATATTATTGTTCTGTAAGAAATGACCAGCAGGATAAATCCAGAGAGGCTTGGAGAGACTACATGAACTGATGCTGAGTGAAATGAGCAGAACCAGAAGATCATTATACACTTCAGCAACGATACTGTATGAGGATGTATTCTGATGGAAGTGGATTTCTTTGACAAAGAGAAGATCTAACTCAGTTTCAATTGTTCAGTGATGGACAGAAGCAGCTATTTCACTGGGAAATGAAGGTAAACTGTTTGCATGTTTGTTTTTTTCTTTCCGGGTTATTTTTACCTTCTGAATCCAATTCTTCCTGTGCAACAAGAAAACTGTTCGGTTCTACACACATATATTATATCTAGGATATACTGTCACATATTTAACATGTATAGGACTGCTTGCCATCTGGGGGAGGGGGTGGAGGGAGGAAGGGGAAAAATCAGAACAGAAGTGAGGGATAATGTTGTAAAAAATTACCCTGGCATGGGTTCTATCAATAAAAAGTTATAATTATTTTTTTTAAAAAGGATTAATATTAACATAAAAAGGAGTCCTATCTCCTCAAAAAGTTTTAAAAAAAGAGAGAGATATGTCTTCAGGCATTTCTTTTTTTTCCTTTTGCATGGAATAACAATATTAATGTTTGAAGTTGAGAAATACTTCTGCATTAATATGTTTACCACATCTGCATATTCTTTCAGAGATGCCCATAGAGATTAGGGGTTAGCCTACTATATAGTTCAAAACACTTGCCTAAAAAATGAATTTATACTTTACATTTGTATGTTTATGCAATATGTGTATAAAGCAAACCCTTAAGGAGCTGTGAATATCTTCCTTGAGCTTTCTCTTTTTTTTGCTATACATAATAAAAGACATTTACTTTTCAAAAAAAAATAATAATAATCTCAGCATCTCTATGCCTGACACATAGTAAGTGCTTAATTAATGCTTTAATAGTTACTTTAATTGTACAAACAAAGTTGAAGGATTGCCTAATGGTTGGGATTGAAACTCAGGTCTTCTTAAGTTCAAGAAATGGTGATTTTTTTTCTCCTCTGCCACAATAGCTCTAAAAGTAGATATTTTGAACAGAGAAATATTATTCAATCTTTTGGTTACTACTAAGATATCAGATTTACAAAGTCCAATTATTTATGCTCCAATAAGGCATTTATTCTATTAAAGGAAAAATGATATGATCTATGTTTCATCTATGAATGTTTTATTTTTTAACTTCATAGTCGGTGAATAAGTACTTACTCTGTGCCAGACACTGTGTTAAACAATGGGCATATAAAGAAAGACAAAGCCAACACTACCTTTCTCAAAGAGATCACTTTCTAGAGAGAATAGAACATTAAAAAAAAATAAAAAGCGACCTACAAAAGAAATACAAAGTAGTCAGAATGTCATCTCCATTTGATCATATATCTAACTTTCAGTTTTAGTTGGGGGATAAGTTTAGTATCAATAAATTTAATATTTGATATTATAGCTTAAATTTATACTAATGAGTTGTCCAAAAGAAAAAGTAGGTTATAATCATACATATTCAAAATAAAAGAGATTTTTTTTTAAAATTTCATAATAATGAGTAACTAATTTTGATATGGTTTACAGATTGCATGTTATTAAATTGTTCTTGGGAACTCAGGTTTGGTTTCTCTCCTTACATTAGTTAATTCCAAAGTTTAAAAAACAGCAAGAAGTGTGATAGGTACAGTTTATACACAATAATATAGGGAGTTTTTTTTTCATTATATGGCTGCTTGATTCCTAATGTTAACACAGTCTTAAAGTTAATATCAATATTTCAAAAATTCAAAGACTCTGAGAGTCAGCTAGAAACTTAGGAAAATACTTCTGTATTTGTCTAGTATAAACTATTTTTTTTTAACTCCCTAAGTGTCTTTTTGAAATGGAGAATACATTTAAGAAGAAACACAGAAAACAAGGGTACTATCATGTCTATCATGGGAGATCAGGAGAATTCCAAAGACAGTATTCCCCAAGTTTCAGGAGAAGTATTTGTTTCAAAAAATATCTTAAAAACATCCTCATGGATGAGGTAAAAAGACACAAGCTGGCTCATAAATCAATTAGGTGGATTCAAGGATGATCAGGTCATGACTTTTTGGTCAGGTGGCAAGAATGATAGACAACAGACTGCTAGGCTATGTTGTGATGCTAGCATATTATGTTAAGAGACCTAGAAGTAAGATACCAGCATGTTCAAAGGAATGATGTCCAGAAGACTTAAGAGCTGACACAAATAATAATTACAAAAGAAAGTATGACTAGACTAGCTTCTGGAGGGAAGAGCCAAATCCAAGAGTGAACAAATTTACCAATGTTTTGGACAATTCAGTCTGGAGAGTTCTAGCAGACTGGTTCAGAGAAGTGGTCTCAACCACCTCTTCCACTGATCGTGGAGTTAGATTACAGCACACCAAGCTTACAAAATTTGAAAAGGACATGAACCTTCAAAGGGCGGACAACACACTAAAGGACAAAATTAGAATCCAAAGATATTTGGACAAGTTAAAACAGCAGACTTACATTTTGCCTAAATTTGAATGTAATAAAATTCTGTACATAAATTCAGAAAGCTATCTAAGTATAGGAGATGAAGCTAAGAATCAGTTTATATGAAAAAACTGGAGGTCTCAAAATAAATGCAAAGCATTCAGTTATGAAAGCAAATGTGATCTTAGGTTGCCTGATTAGAAGTATAATATTTACAATGCAAATGGACAGCATAAATTGATATTGTCCTCTTTCTTAGCAGACTGAAGCTATTTCTGAGACCTACATTTTTAAAAGGAAATTAACAAATTAGCTGCTATTGTTGTTCAGTTGTTTTAATAATACCTGACTTTCTGACCCCATTTGAAGTTTTCTTAGTAAAGATATTTCTCCATCTCATTTTACAGATAAGAAAACTGAGGTAAACAGGTTAAAATGTTTTTCAATATAGTTAGAGGAGATAATTAAAATAGTGAGGAGATTCAAAACCATGGCATATAACAATCACTTAAAACAACCAGGAATGTTTAGACTGAATTATTAACGACTTGTGAATGAGCAATTGGATTCCTTCTACTTGACACTAGGACACGAAAATAGAAGTAATGCATAGAAATTATAGAATGTAAGGGGATACTTTCTAACAATTAAGATTGTTCAAAAGCAGAATGGACTACTTTGACAAATACTGGGGTGTCTCCTAGAGGTATTCAAGTAAAATTTGATTGACCTTTGTTATAAAATTATTCCTGCTTATGTTTAAATTGAACTAAATGATTTCTAGCATTCTTTCCAACTCTTGAGTTTTTATGAATGTGTGTTATACTACCAAGAGACCACTTTATGGGTAGCTTTGGGTTTTTTCTATTTACTTTCATTAATTCTTAAAGAACATAGAAGTTCAAATGAACTGTGATAATGAAATGAGATAATACAACTGATTTCAAGATGTGCCCAGAGATAGAATAAATGAAACTACAAATGTAGTTGAATCCACAAATGAAAACCTCCTGTCCCGATTATTATTCAGGATTATTAAATTATTATTTTAAATTATTCAGGATTATTCATTTCTCCAGCCAACTATCTGTTCACAAAAACAGAGACAACTTACTATATATAGTTAAAGCTGAGATCCAGTGTGTTTTTTTTATTCATGCCATTAAAATATTGGTCTGAAATAGTAGAAAGCCAAAATTTTTGAGGCTTTTAGATTTGATTTAAAGGCTACAGTCTCATTTATACCAAAATGGTAGAAAAGGAAAGCCCTAAGTAATCATTGAAATGTTTAAGCCCTTTATATGCTACATGTAGCATATATTACACAAATATACACATATATTATATTATGTTAATGTTTGTTCTAAGGATCTTACCTCTCCATTAAGTCAAGTTCACACTTTCCAACTATATCCTTTTGTAACAAGTCCATATTATTAGAAAATACCCAACACAAGAGTATAAAGCAGCCAATTGCACTGGGAATGAGAAGTCATGGTTCTAGACCAAAATGACCAAAAAAAGAAGACCAAAAATCTTTAGAAAAAATTTTTTTTTAAAAACCCACTAAAAATTAGCTCAGTAGCATAATTCTCTGCCAACACTTCTGATAAGCGGTGAACCAAATCATCTTCCAAACATCATTGTTAATTAGGTTTAAGATCCTGGCTTTTTTTTGACCTGTTAGCTATAGGCAACAGTACAAACTCTAGATGAAAGTTTTCTTCCTGTCATGGTTAATGGATTCTTTATACTGGAAGACTCTGTCAAGGGAAAAATTGTGTTTCATTACTTCTTAAGCTCCTACTCATTTTAATAGTAATAAATAACATTGACAACTATGAAAAAGACCCCTGGGTTCTAAATAGATTCAAAACACTAAGCATTATTTCATTTTAAGACATATAAGCTTGATTTTTTAAAATACCATTAAAATCTTGGTTTAAAAAATATAGAAATACAAAATCTTGAAAAATGCCAGTCTCTTACCTGATTGCATGTATTGATGTCTATTCCTCCTTTCAAATACTCTACCACTTTGTCAAGATTGCCAGCTCTGGCTGCTCTGAGAAAGCTGGCATTGCTGTCAGACTGCAGAGAAAAACAAAGAGCTATAGTGAGTTACAGCTAAGAAAAAAACAGAATCTAATAGAATCACACAATTTTACATTTCAAATCAAAGCAGCTTAGGTTGCAGAGACTTCTTAATGTGAGGTTAAGCCTCACGTTTATTAAAGGAGGCAATAAAAGAATATGATTTTTCCAGAAAATAGCTAATGTTAATATTTGCTTAAATTATTGATAAATGTGCTCTACTATCTTAAGGAAAGTAAGAACTCAAAGTAACTGCTTGAAAATAATTAGTACCAATTTATTCCCAATCTTTAGCACATGCCTGAATTTGAAAGTGAATTTTTATAACCCTGAAACCTAGGCTCTGTGCCTTTGTGTCCCAAATCTAAAAGAAAATTACATCCCTAGTAAGAATCAGACAGTGAAAAAAAAAATGAATTTTTTCCCCACATTCCTTTGCCGTTTGATTTTCCTATGTGATTATACTTATTCCAAATTGTTTTCCTGACTTTCTAAAGCCCTAGTTGTTGATGCATTTGCTGACGTGTTTCCTATAAAAATGTTGCATTTTCCAAGCAAGATTATCACAATTTGTGTACTTAGCATAGTGCTTAGTATATTGTAAGTACTTCCTACTAAATGCTTATTAGCTGACTGGTAATAATCAAATAATATAATTTTTCTGAGGGCTAGAAGAGACCTTAGAGATGTAAGACAGTTCAATTTTTTAGATGCAACACAAGAAATTTAAAATATTTGGTGGGAAGTAAGTGGCCCTTCAAAGGAATTTGTGCCAATTCAACATCTAATGTGAATTATCTGGGGAGCAAACTAGGGTGCCTTCCAGTCCCTGGAATAAAGGAAGCTCCTTTTTTTTTTGTATCAGCACAACAAGAATCCTCAGGCTGGGATAAGAATTTATCCTATCTAGGCCAGAATTAATAGCAATGATTCTCAATAGCCTGCAATAGGAAAAAAAATGAAAAGAAAATGACAATAATTTTATAAAAGTTGATATTTACAGTTGTGCTTTAAGGTTTACTTTATAAATAGTATCTCATTTGAGTTTTTAATCTTATGGGAAAGATATGGAAAATATTACTAACTATATTTCATAGAATGAGAAAATGAGGCTCAAAAGAGGTTCATATATTTTCCAATGATTACATAGATAGTAAGTTCTGGAGATAGGATCTGAACCTGCATCTTTATAATTCAAAATCCAGCTCTCAATCCATTATGCAATACTGTTGATACATATTTTTTAAAATTTATTATAGCTTTTTATTTATAAGTTATATGCATGGGTAATTTTACAGCATTGACAATTGCCAAACCTTGTGTTACAATTTTTCCCCTCCTTCCCCCTATCCCATTCCCCAGATGGCAGGTTGACCAATACATGTTAAATATGTTAAAGTATAAATTAAATACAATATTAGTATATATGTTCAAAGAGTTATTTTGCTGTTCAAAAAGAATTGGACTTTCAAATAGAGTACCATTAGCCTGTGAAGGAACAAAAATGCAGGTGGACAAGGGTAGAGGGATTGGGAATTCTATGTCGTGGTTCATAGTCATCTCCCAGAGTTCTTTCACTGGGTGTAGTTGGATCAATTCATTACTGCTCTATTGGAGCTGATTTGGTTCATCTCATTGTTGAAGAAGGCCAGGTCTATCAGAATTGATCATCCTATAGTATTGTTGTTTAAGTGTATAATGATCTCCTGGTCCTGCTCATTTCATTCAGCAGTTGATATGTATTTTTACAATAGAATTGTGGATAAAATTGTTCTTAATACTTTCCCTTAATGAGGTTTGGTTGCTGATATATAAAAGGACCTCATTATATTTCATAGAAAGGGAACAACAGGCACTAGGAAAATTGAATAAAAATATAGAGAGAACATAATTTCCAAGGAGAGGGACCAAGCAAAGGCAGCCACAGAAGGGAGCTTTAGCCAAAGCATCCCATAGTTCAGAATCACAAAGATTCTTAGTGGAACCATAGAGCAATAGATGAATAAACTCTTCATAGTTGGAATGATTATGTTGTTTTGTTTATCAAGTCTTTAAGTAAAAGGCAGAAAGTGAAAAGGAGAGGATATGCATAGTTCCCTGGCAAGCCTCTAGACAAAGCAGGGGTTAGTGGAGGTCTGGAGCCTAGTTGGTTATAGAGAGTTGAGATATGTTTTAGCATCCCACCCTTCAATCTTTAACAAGGTCAGCTCTACCTCCAAGATTTAAGTAAATTTTTCTCTGAAGCAGGGAAGGAAGGAGGGAAGCAGAGCTGGGACAGAATACTTTACAGCCAACTTTAATAGGCTGGTGAAATGATTGTTAAATTTTCAGTATTTACATTCAGAAATCAGGAAAAAGCTACAATGAATGGCTTAATTTATTGTTTTGTTGATTGTCTAGCCTTAATAAAGTAATGGAAAAAGTATTAATAATACAAATTAAATTTAAATGTGTATTGTATATATATCCTTCCCACCTTCCCTCCCTTATTAAATTTTTACCAAGGAAACCATAGGGGAGGCTGTATATAAATCCAGAACTATTTTACACAAATACACATAAACACATATACACACAACCACACATAAACACAAAAATCCCATACCCTGACCTACAATGAGGCCAATTTATAATCTAAGACTGTTGTCAGAAGAGATTAGGGGAAGCAGTAGGTAATCTGCCTTCCATCAAAACAGAAATGAAAGAGGATTCAAGCGCTAATGGAAAGAGAAGTATTAAAAATATTCCACTATTCTTGTCCCTGATGAAAATGCAATGCAAGAAGGTTTTTGAAGGGGAAAAGGTATAAGTAATCTTTCATAATAAATGACAGCTTTCCTCAAAAGAAGATTTAATGGATAGAAGTGTTCTGTTGAGGAAATGAGTCAGTAGTATCTGTTAATATTTCTTGTGTGACAAATCTTGCATTAGTATAAAATTAATCTATTTTAAACAGCTTCTAATAATTTGCCATCCCTTTCTTCAGACTCCACAAAATCTAAAATCTGCTTTGACCATGCATGTTAAAGGGTTCTGAATTGATCCAATTAATTTAATCTCTAGCTCTCTGACTCCAGACAAAGAAATTAAATGGCTGATTCCCACTTATTTTAATTTGTACAGATATATATCATTAAAATTGTCTCTTTTACAATCCTTTGCATTATACCTCAAGCCAAGGAAGAAAGAGTTCTTCTTAAATTCCTTTCAACAAAGTCTTGTAAAATTTTCAATCTCTAGATGTTAGAAAAACAGAGTATCTTTCTTAACACACAGTAGGATAAAGAAGAAAGGTAAAAGGAAGGATGAGAGGCAGTCTCTAGTGCATGCGAGAAAATGAAATAGTTATGTCTATTAAGGAAAGAACAAGATAGTCTTAAAGAACAGTAGGAAAGTTTCATACCTTTTCTAGGTAAAGTAACTTATTTGTAAAATGGAAGTCGATATGAGATAATCTTTCCCCTTCAAGTTCTATAGCAACATAATAGGGGAAAAGGAAGTCAGTTATTTGAAAGAAATAAAATCTTGGAAGGAAATTACAACATAAAGTCTTTAAACTATGGAAGAATCCATCATAGTCTCGTAATTATCTATTCATTCTTTTTTAAGCATTTTGGGGGCACATACAAAATTTTAATATATTGTCCTTTTCAACCTTCCACTGAGCCACCTAGCCATCCAATAAACACTTGTATTTTTTTAATGATCATCAAGAAATAAGGATAATAATGAAAATACTATAGTATTAGGCAAGATCTACATTGATACTTCCCCATAGCATAAAAATCAAGTTTAGTGCTGCATTGTAAAAGGCTGAAACTCTGAATAGGTGCACTGGAATCAGACAACCGAGCACTTAAGGCTAATTATCTTTTGAACAATAACTCTATTAGCATATGCTTGGAAAAATGGCTCTTCTCACTATTCCATGCTGGCTTGATCTTTTGGTGTATACAGATAATTGTAGGAGGGATTAGGGGGTGGAGTGAGACAAGACAGAGTCACTATGGAAGAGAATGAGAAGAAGGGAAGTTGGTGGAGAGCTTGTGGCAGTTTTGGCCATCCCCTTCACTTCTCCCCCTAAAGACCAAGGACTCTTGCTTATCCTGACTTCAGCTGATTCTGAGGCCTCCAGGGAGCTAATCCAGACTTCACACTGCAGGTGGAATACAATTTCTGGGAAAGGCTCATCTTGGAGCACATTAGGAATTTTAGAACTATCAATGATTTTTTTTAAAGCAGTAGGGCAACATTTAACAACTTATCATTTCACTCTGGAAATTTTACTGCAAAGCACTAGTAAACTTTAGATGTCTACAGAATTGAAAAACATTACTGATGCTTCACAAGCATGATGCAACTCTAAAAAGTAGTTTAAATAGTAGGAGATTTAGACTATTTGATAATCTAATAGAGGATGCTTATTTGTAGCTTGATATATTTAATTATCCTGCTGAATTCTGGACATAAATCTGGATACAAAATGATTGCTTAAGCTAGTATACTAGTTTTCTTTCATTCTCTTCTTATGAATTTGTACATTATTTAATTCATATCACAAGTTTGTAGCTAAGTACCGTGTTTCCCCGATAATAAGACCTATCCCAAAAATAAGCCCTCCCCTTACTGTATAGATTCCTCTAAAATAAGCCCTCCCCCGAAAATAAGCCCTATTAAGATTGCTACTGTAGTGAAGGTGATCCCCTGTGCTACACACTACATTATGGTACCCTCTGTATGCACTGTTTCCCCCCTCTCTCCCTCCTCCCCCCCGGTGAAATGCATGCCGCGCTCCGAGCTGCATCCAATCAGAGCTGCAGCAGTTCTTCCCCAGTGATTTGCTTGCTGGTGCCATTGAGAGCTGAGGCAGGACAACATAAAAACTCGGTATGTAAGCAGGAGTGAGGGGGCATGATGGAGGATAAAAGGGGCATGATGGAGGATAAAAGAAGAACTCAGGGGGCATGATGAAGGATAAAAGAAGAACTCAGCCAGCACTCACCGCGCTAAAGAAATGAAGAACTTCCTTGCAGAGAGAAGAATAGATCAAGTAATGATTCCTGCAGGAATGACTGCCTATCTCCACACCCTTGATATTGCAATAAACAAGCCATTCAAGGACCATTTGCGCATGGAAGTCAATGACTACATTGAAAATAGAATGGAAAGAAATCAGCATGGAAACTTTGTGAAGCCCTGTCTGCAAGAAGTCGTGACTTGGGTGAACAAGTCATGGGATAAAATTACTGACAGCTGTGTCGCCAAGGCACTACGAGCAGGTTACCTGGACAAGACATGTTCATTTAAAGAGAGCTATATTGCTGGACAGGACAGAATGGGTCCACTTCTTCTGAAGGAAATAGAGGCGCAAGACATCCAGGACGGAATTCAGGGTATGGACACTTATGATGATGTTGTTGAAGAAGATGACATGATCATTATTGAATAAAGGTACTTTTTTTGGTTCACGTTTACCTGTTTATTAAAATTGCTGTCAATGTTCATTAAAATAAGCCCTCCCCTGAAAATAAGCCCTCTGGTGTTTTTCTGTCCAAAAAAACCACTAATAAGACAGTGTCTTATTATCGGGGAAACATGGTAAGAAGGCATTGCATATTGCTAATGCTTACTCAGTTTGAATATTCCCTGGTATTTCTTTCTATATTTGTGCCTAATTCAGTCCTTATCAATATAATCTTGTATATCATCTTATTCTTTTAATCAAGTTTTTGGGAGGACTTTTTTCCTCCAATTTGTTAAGATCATTTCAAAGCTTTTGTTTTCAACTTCCAGAGTCCTTGTTAATTTAACATTATCCTCAAGTCTAAAAAAGACATTTTAGGCCCTTTGCACAATGATCTTGAGCTTTCCCAGTCACCAATGGAGTGAAATAAGACTATGCACTTGCTCTCATGCTTTTTAGCATGATATTTTCAGCCATGTTATCAAACACCTTCAATGAGGATGAATGTGGAATCTAAGTCATGAACGAGATGAGGTGAGATCTCTCAAGACAGTTGTGAAAATCGAGTAAGGCTTCATCTACTTCAGAGTTGGAGTAGGCCTGAAGGTCTTTGAGCATTGACTCAAGGGCATACTTAAGTCCCTTTCCTGCTATCCTCCCATGACATCATTTTCTCCCTACTTCAATCAAATATGGACAACTATTAATTATTGGCCAAGTTCAATTTTGGGAGTAGTTTCCTTGTTTATTAAAATTGCTGTCAATGTTCATTAAAATAAGCCCTCCCCTGAAAAATAAGCCCTCTGGTGTTTTTCTGTCCAAAAAAATAATAAGACAGTGTCTTATTATCGGGGAAACATGGTAATGCTGTTTGTCGTTATCAATGGCCATATATATATGTGTGTGTGTGTCTCTATATGTACATATATGTGTGTGCATATACATATGTGTGTGAACTCTCCCCTAGAAGACAACAAGCTCTTTGGGGGCAGATATGGTAATTTATTATTTGGTTCCCAAACACTCCTTGATAAGTGCTTGTATATAGTAGATATTATGAATGAAAGAATGAAGAAATGATTTTCTAAAAGTAAGCAAAACATTTAACTATTTCTGAGCCAAGTGTTACTATGCCTTTGATATACACCATTTCATAATTTTATTAATTATTCCACTCTGACATTTAGCCTTTCATCATCAATAATGAAAAATCAAAGACAGTTCAGAAATACAATATAGAGAGAAATAGTTTGAAATGTGTCACTTCTGACACTTTCATACCATTTTTTCATACAAGTCATAGATCTAGCATTCATCTTTCTATTGTTCTTTGAAACATGTGAAACTCTGATTCTTCTGAGTTTGTGAGATGCTGTGAGTTCTAACCATATAACACCACAAACATGATAACGTGTGATATTTATGTAAGCATAGCAAAAGGACTGCTACAAAAGTGGATGCAATTTCAGAATCAGCATCTCTTGTAGAAGATAAAATAAAACAATGGTTTTTAATCTTGTCTTGAGTCACACATTTTGGGGCCAGTTTGGTGAAGTCTAGGGGAAGGGAGAAGGGAGGGACAGAAGGATAAAGGAAAGGAATGATGGAGGGAGCGAGGAAGGAAGAGAGGGAGGAAAGAAGAAAAGAAGGGAAGGGAGGGAGGGAGAAATGTTTGTTCATTGAGTACTTAAGTATATAACAAAAAGTCAAAACTTTCATATGATCATAGATCCAGAGATAGATGATAATTTTAGTATGCAATTGAATAAGGAATAAATGAATGGACAAGTCAGGAAAATACTTCTCAGACTCACCACTAACATATCAAATTTTTCTAATTAAACTATTTAATATTCATACAAATAACAAAAAATTATTTAAAATTGATGTGCACATTTAGGTAGAAATCTCTGATAGGAAGTAAAATAAATTTTATCCAGAGTAAAGATGAATTAGATCCAACTAGTTATTTTGAAAAGAAGTCACTGTATTCATTCAACTAAATTCATTTATTTTCAAATCTTTTTTTATATTTAGACACAACTTATATCTCACTATTGGGTGTCTGTGAAATGAGGGAAGTAGCACAAATTTCCTCATTAACCCTCAGAGATCTGTGAGAATTGATAAGATTTCTGTAAAATATTTTAATTCTTTCAAAGTGAGTACTATGTCAAATAGATTATCATCAATGCCTTAATTTATACTGATAGCTCAGAGAGACTCCTCAATAATCATCACTATTATCATCCATTTCATATATAATTGAATTATTCTGAGCATTAGCACTTTATCAATGTACAAAAAGAGATACATTTTATATATAATTGAATTAATTTAAGCATCAGTACTTTATTAAAATGTACAAAAAGAGATTCAATTAATGTTAGAGAAACATTCCCAAATTTCTTTTGAAGTCACTTTTTCCAAACTGCATTACACATTTCCAGATCATAATTTCACAGTTCTAAGTGATGGCACCTAAGGATTTGGAACACTGATCCAAACACTCAGCTGAATTCCCAGGCTTTTGGCACCTGAGGAGAGTCTACGCTATAGATTCCAAGATTGCAGACTCCATATTATCATTGGAATGACACCAATCATTGGATATTCCCTCTCCAATACTATGGATGACAAAATTCTACTTTTTCCCCTTCTGTCTTAATTCCTGTGATTCTCAGAAAATCTTCTTCATACATCTTTTACCATTCAATTCAATTAATTGTCCTTTTAGAGCCTATCATGAGGGTTCTGAAAATATGGCTCCAGTCAACCTTTCCATAATTGTTTCATACTACTTCCCTTTATGTGCCTTATTTTCCAGACTAATTGGACTTCTGTGTACCAAAATCCCACCACTCATTTTCATGCATTTGAACTAACCACTCACTATATCCTTCCTGATCTCTTGCTTCTCAGAACTTTTATTTTCCTTCAAAGTTCAACTCAAGTAGTATTTGCTTTGTGATGCTTTACTGATCTCAGACAGGGTATTATTGTTCTCTCTTTCCTAAAAAGCATTTTTCCATGTATCTGCATAAATATTATATCCCCTAATATGCTCCTTGAGTTCACAGATTGTTTGCCTTTTTTATCCCCCTTATGTAATACAATGTATTCCACATAGTAAATATCTAACAATGTCTTTTAAATTGAATTGAATTGGTTTTGAAGCAACAACCTCAGATACAATATAATTGGTTTGTAATAGGTTTTTTTTAAAAAAGACAAATCTTCAATATTTTCTAGGAATTCTGAATCAATATTTCATGTGAATTTAAATTCAATAAGGAATATTGATACTACTGAATATTTTTATTGAAAGCTTTCCATTATTACTCATGAACCTTTGAAATATATTCATAAAAATTCTTTGAATGAATTTACCATTCATTTTATCACCCATTTTCCCTCCCAAAATCAAAATCACATAGGCATTTACTACATATAAACACAAAACAAGGCAAGCAAATAAAATAACTTTTAAAAGTAATCATTTCAGAAAATAAAAAAAAAATTCTTAAAATAAACATAATAACCATTAAGTAACATTTTAAAAGCATGTTATAAATGAATGAATGAGCATCCATTTGACTAGAAACCAAATAAACATTTCCTCAAAATGCTTAACAAGAAGACTACAGAATTAAAGAATCATGGCTATAATTACAAATTTCTGTGGTTGTTTTTTCCTTCTCAATGCAGATTCATTTAAATTAACAATAAAGTTTCGAGTAAGAGAAAACTAATTCTTCTGATCCAGAGTATGGACACAAGACAGTCACTTTCTAAAGAAAAATAAGGCAATGCTACTAGTTGAAACCTTTGTTTATTTTCTAATAGAACAAATAGATTTCCTTCCAACTTTGTTCTGCTTGACTAAGGACTTTTCTAGAATTTGATTTTGTTTTGCATTTCCACTCATGGTATGTATTCCTGAAGCACTATCTTCCCCATAACCACCACCATTACATAGTGGGCAGACTTTTCTTTCTTTTCTGCTAACTATAAATATCCTGTATATGTAGGTAGATAGATATGTACAAATGTATTTTTAGGTTGAAAATTTTGGATGCCATTTCACGTTCTAATTCTCTGATGAGACTTAGAATTTTGATTTTAAGGAATTTAGAAAATCATGTACCTTAAAATGAGAAGAAAAGTACTCTTTATATGCTTGGCACTCTCCTGAACAAAGTACAGGTGTTCAGTTCTATTGTACTATAAATCTCTTTGTAAAATAATCATTTTACCACACTTCTAAGCTCCTCAAACAGGAAGTATTCATTAATCTCACATTTTCATACTGAACACAATAGCTTATAGTAAGTCAACTTCTTGGATCTAAGGGATCAGAAACAAAATTTATTCTCCAATGCATACTAAAATAAGAATGTTTCAGAAATAGAATCTTGGATTGAACCACTGGGGGAGAAAATCACACAAAGACCTTCTAACAAATTGATAAATATTAAGAACATTAAGGTTTTATATTATGCTTATGTATCATAACCTCGGTTGTACTTTTCTTCAAATTTGGGAGTTTGTGACAAAATAATTACCATGATTAATAGCTCAGAAGGCCAGGGATTTGTGGGCCTTTTTAACTGAAATCAATGAGTCAAATTAACTAAGTAAAAACTCTGTCATAAGTCTAATTTTGTAGCAGCACGATAATACTTACAATAAAAGTAATAAAAACTTTCTATAACATAACTGATAAATATACATTGTTATGTTTATAGAGGATCATCAAAATCTATAACAACTATCTATTACAACTAGTAAGATTCAAATTGGTCTTACATTATAGACTCCATTTTTGGAACCAAAAGTATTTAACTAATGAGGTTTATTGATGATTGCTAACATGCTCAAGACATCACCATGTGCTCTTTCTCCTGGTTCATGGTTTCATACTTACCAGAGCCTCAGACTCTCTGACATCCTCACAGTTGTAGCCATAGTAATCTGGGGTTCTATCCAACTCTTGCATGTTTCCTTGTGCTTTTATGCTCTTCTCTGTATGACAAGACTGGCAGAGAGCTGCATTGCCCATATCAGTTTTATTATTTCCTGTTGTCAGTGGGTCTGTCTTCAAATCATAGACTAAATCTAAGGTTCGCGGGGAGAAGTTAGCAATGGCAATCCAAAATGATGATCCCTGGTTTCTTTGCTCTGTTCCTCTACATATTCCATACCAATTCTACCCATCTGCTAGTTGGCCAGTGTCACAGAGAACCACAGGCAACATTCAGTGACCACTTCCAATTCAGGCTCTCTCTGTCTATTTTTACACCTACTAGGCCAGCTATGCATGTCAATGGAGTAAAAGGAGGGGGGAGAAAGGCAGAGAATGAGGGAGGAAGAAGGGGAGGAGTCATGTTGTTTTTCAGCATGCTACTAGATTGCCTAACACAAAGGCTTAAAGTCCTACTGTATAAAATGTTTCTACATAGAAGAGTTATTAAATTTCCTTATGAATACTCTGGAATATTTTTATTTATTAGTTTATATACCATATGACAAATCAAACTGTATAATCAGTTGACAGAAGAAAATACTTGTAGAAAACAGTTAATCATCCTTTCATCATTTATTAAACACTGTAAAATTAATCAAAATAGTTTCATTTGGGAGTAATATGGATGTTTTATATTTCATAAAAACACAGTGGCAGCTATTCACTATTGTTCCCCATTGTTAGCATAAGCTTTTGTCTAAATTATAGGTTCCCTTCATTTTGTGTAAAAGCCAACTTAAGGCAAGGCTTATTTTCAAGACTATGTGCCTTATCAACACTAAGTTTTAGTGACAAGACCATCTTCCACTGAGATAAATATAGCTAATAAAAAATGATTTATGAGACGGCATATGGTAAAGTCATGGCATTTATTATAGAACATAATGGATTTAACATGATTTCAGGCTTAGTTGTGATCCTATCTCTACCTTTAAGTATTTCCCAACTATTCTATTATTGGAAAAAAATCTCTCCTCTCCATACCTACAACACATCATTTGTACCTTTTTTAATTTGTTTCAACCATAGCTTATACATTTTGCTTGGCAAATAAATGCTTAATAAATGTTTTCCTCTATGTTCATCCATTCTTTGATACTGAGGCCTCTAATAAGAGCTCAAAAAATGTCTAATTGAGAAAGCAAGGGAGATAAGAATCATTATTAGATTTAGAAGCTCTACCTTTTTTTTTTTTTTAATCACACTATAAAATTTTTTTGACAACTTCCATGAGATTCCATTTCTTGTTATTTATAGCACCTTCATTTACTCTTGGGATTATAATTCTGGACCTATGGAGAAATTTATGCTCTTGGCAAATAATTAAGGTTTTTGTCACAACAACCTTAATTCCTCCACAAATATTAAAGTTTATCAAGTCATTTTTCAAGGTTCTGTAAGTCCCATATTTCAAGTTAAAGATTTTTCTGAAAATATTGAACTGCTTCATTAATTCCTTACTTTTGGTGGGATATATTTTAGAGAATTTGAACTCTACTTTGAAGAGCTCCTATTTTATATATATTTATATATGTGTGTATGTGTATATATATATATATATATATATATATATATATACACACATGTATATATATATACATATTGTAAATACTGTAGCTCACAAATTAATATATCCTTCTTTGTATACACTGTACATTTATGTATACATACACATATGTACACACACATATGATTGGGTCACAGTTTCTACTTCCTAGTTTTCCTCAGTGTCATGCCACAAGGTTATCTACACAGTTGTTATTTTTAAAATATCAAATAAATAATAAATAGCACTAGGTACAGTGGCATAGTTAACATCATGAATGAACCGAAGAAAAGGCATTTATTAAGTGCTTACTATCCACTAAGTGATAGGGATACAAATTAAAAAAAAATAATGATAATTATTGTAGATTATAAGGACCTCCATTTCTCATGATTAATTCTTAACCATGATAATATTTTGAATTCCCATAAGTAAGTATGAGGCAGGAATCAGGGTTACAGAATACAAATCAAGACTTGTGGATTTCTGCCAATATCTGGCAAAAGAACATTCTGTGGTCTTCAGGAAAAGATGTGTATCTTTTAAACTTCAGTTTTCATAGACAGTCTCACATGAACATTTAGAAAATAAAATTTTGTAAAGTTCATTGATATCACTAACTTAAAAAACTCTTTGTCCATCTTTTTACCACCATAGTAATCCACTATTTTATTTTAAATTATTTTAATATTTTGCCATTGCACCTTTCTTCTGTCTCTCCTATGCCAGAGAAATCATTTTTTTTTCATTTTTACAACCTAAAAGCTGCTTATACTCTCAGAAAAATTCCCCTTTTTCTTAGCATTAGCAGTGACATATTTTCTCTTTTTTAATTAAAATACCCTTAAAGGCCATAAAAGAAAAACTCTCTTAGAAACCTTTCTCTTCTTCAAAGAGAAAAACTGTCATAGGTACATTAAAGATGACTACCCTCGCTGTTAGTTAGAAAACGAAAATGCTTAGAAACCTTCAGTGAACATGCAAGTTGTTCCATTGTTAACTTTTTTATTTGCTACGTGGGACTTTATAATCTAACCATGAGGAACTCAGGAATAAGGGTCCTTATTATTTCTTTGATTTAGGAGGAAATAATATCTGTGAATAAAGTTCTTCCAAAGAGAGTCATGTTAATAATTGATGCTAAAAGTCCACTTTTACTGAGATGCAACTCAATGAACATACAAGGAAAAAGAAAATGAGAGGCAAACCATTAAAATCTTGAGTGCCCCTGTGGCTGCTAGTGGTTTCTATTTTCTACCTGAATGGATTTGAATAATGAACCTGGAAGATTTCACAGCTGTGAATACAGAAATTTCCAGGGAGTAACTTCATATTAATGATTGCACTAGGCCCTGAAAACCAGGCAATTCTTTTTTCCCTTATGAAATTTTCTTGCCCTTCTAATTCTTAATGGAAAATAACAGGAAGCAAAAAAACATTACATTTTATTATCCAATAGGGACTAAATTTGTGATTTCATGGGCATAAGGAACTCCCATGTGAAAAAACTACTACTGATGCAGGTTCTTAATACTTTAAACAATTCTCTAAGACTCCAAAGTCTGAGAGATTACATGCAATAAACATGAGAAACAGAACTAAAACCCAGATCTTCCTGCCTTTGAACACATTTTTTAGGTTAGTACACCATGCTACCAATCAGGGTAGATGATAATTCATATGAATAAAATATCATTGAACTGACAGAGAAGTTAGCAAAAACCATGAAGCATTCAATGCTTCAGTCAACAAATATTTATTAAACTACTACTAGTATTAAGCTAAAATTAGGTGGCAAGCCCTCTTCTAACTGTAGTGTCATATGATGCATCATATTTTGATTTCAGTAAATCTATTATGTCATTTGATTCATCCTTGATACCATTTCATTCAATGTTTTTTCCATCTTCTTCCATAGAGATTAGATGTAATTCAACAGAATAAAGATCTCAGCATTTTAATATTTCATGGATGACAATCTAATATTTAAATCATTTATTAACTGGTATTTCATTTTCACTACATGACTTATCCACCAACTTTTTGTATTTGAATAATCCACTTCCTTGACAGCATCTTTCAAAACTTGGGCACAATTCATGCTGTCAATTACTATCATCTACTATAGATGTTTCTACTCTCCATAATCTGGACAATATTCATTTTTCACTCAGTTCATTTTGCTTGCAGAAATCAATAGGCCAGACTCATTTTGAGTGACTGAATGGGTTGCACTCTTTATGGGGCTACATCATCTTATGTGAAGATGTTACTGGATAATTTGTCTTATGAAATCCTAACCCCGAATGACTGGAAATCCATAACGAAAACTTGTCTAGAACCGGGACAAAATTTATTGTGGCTTTCGGAGTTTCATGAATTATGTAGGATTCAAGCCCAACGCAATAGGCAAACAGGAGCTATTGTACAAGTTGCTTTTGACCAACTAGCTGGTGAAGGTCAGTATGCAGAGAGTTCAGAACAGATTTATTATCCCATAACAGTGTATGAGCAAATTTCTAAGGCTGCAATAAAAGCTTGGAATTCTCTCCCTGGACAGAAAGATGGAAATAATGCTTTCACAAAAATAGAGCAAGGTCCCAAAGAACCTTTTGCAGATTTTGTGGGACGTTTACAAACAGCTGTAATAAGAACCATTGGAGACAATGCAGCAACAGAAATAATGACTAGACATTTGGCTAAGGAAAATGCCAATGAGATTTGCAAGAGAATTATATGGGGGCTAGACAAAAATGCTCCTTTAGAAGAAATCATTAGACGCTGTGCCACAGTGGGCACAAATGCTTATTGTGCCCAGACTATGATGAACATGGAAAGACAAGGTCCTTCTTGGCAGAGGAATTCTAGAGAAACTCGTCTATGTTTTCATTGCGGAAAAGTTGGACATTTGAGAGCTCATTGTAGATATGGAGATAGAGTGAGAAGACAGGGTGAGAGAAAACCTAAAACCCCATGTCCAAAATGTAACAGAGGCTTTCACTGGACCTCTAAATGTATATTGACCCAGAGGAAGGAGAGGCAAGGCCCAGCTCTAAAGTATCAATCAAAGGACAGGTGGGGCATGATAGCAGCTGAGGTTACACCCAGAGAGACTTTAGAAATTCAGGATTCTGATGTCATCAACCAACAGAAAAGCAATCAGGATTACAGTTGGGAAGAATACAGGCCTTTTAAGACAACAAGACAATATCCAGTGCAAATGGCTCCAATGTAATTACCAGATGATGAGGAGAAATCCCAAATTTGGTAAATAGAAGGGAATAAGGTTAATTGCTTGGGGAAGAGGATCTGCTTATATTTCCACAGGTGGAAAAGGCTAACAATGAGACTGTCAAAAGAACTTTAAAATCTTCAGCTTTCAGTTCCTGAAAAACCAGCAAGAATCATTGGATTCCTTAAGATGAAAAATTGTTGATGAGACTTTTTGCAGTACTTCAGAGCTTATAAGAATTATTAGATTCCTGGCACATGAACTAATGGACAATGGATTGCTTATGGACTATTTCTAGGACTTATGGACATTTGTAAATTTTCAGGATGATTCATGTTATTTGTTACATTACTACTAGCCTGTGTTATATTGCTATGTGCTTATGTAAATTATGTATAATGCCTCCCATATTGATGGATTTATGTATACCATGTATATCTGTTACAAAGTTCTGGCCCATATTGATGGATTTATGTGTACCCCTTCAGAAACCCACTAACCTGATTAGATTTCCTATTCCCTTTGGTGTTTTCATCTAACAAAAGAAAGGGGGAGATGTTGGAATCCTTACTAACTGCTAAGTAATTAGAGTTGATCTAATCTTACAAGAAGATGTTTTGGGCAGAACCTGAAACAAGGTACTAAGTAGAACTACCCATAATCCCTCTCTCTGGAAGGAGCATAAATAGGCCAATGGGCCAGTCGGAGAGTGCTCTTGAGAGGAAGAAGCTACAAGTCGAGATTTCACCGGAATGACATGAAGACTGGAGCTGGCTGGAGGTTGAAGACAGCAGAGGCAGAGGCTGAAGGATCAGACTTTTGGATTTGGTGACATTCGGAGGGAGCTCTTGGAACCAAGCAGAGAGATAGGCCTCTAAGCTAACCGGGCTATATTGGAAATAATAAAAGATCTGAACTTTTATCACCTGGCTGCGTTTTGAGAAGAAAAAGATCACAACAAAGACTGTCCTGAAGTATTCAAAGAATCAATAGAATCAACAAGTCATCTGAAGAAAAGTCCAAGTCCTCTTTGGAAAACATCTGCCTCCCTGTTTTAATTGTCATTTAGTGATAATTTGAAACATAAAGTTATTGTTATTTTACCTATCAATGAATTTTAAATAACTTTAATATTTTTGTAGCAATCACTGTTAGGGAAAGAACTTTAAAGTTAATTTTAGCCTATCTAATCAAATGCTGATTTTGACTCACAAACAAAAAAGCAGAGGAATATGTTCACTGCATGTTGTTATTGCTCTTGGTCAGTTATACGATTGTGAAATTGTAGTCTGTTGTTGAAAATCATCTACCATCTGATTTTTCTTGTACAAGTGATAATTGTGGAAATATATATGAAGAACTGCACATGCTTAATATATACTGGATTGGAGCAGCTAGTTGGTGTATTGGATAGAGCACCAGCCCAATATATATATAGGTATTACAAGGTTTTACAAGGGTGAATGTTGAAAATTATCTTTTCACATATTTTAAAATAAAAAGCTATTATTAAAAAATAAAATAATGCCACAATATTTTTTAAAAAGTCATCTACCAATGCCTGAATGTTCTTTCCTCATATTATTATCAAAGATATCTTTAATAAAATGTGTGTATTTCTGACTTTTAAAAATGTGGCAGAAATGTTGTTCCACACCACAATTTGTTGTATTACTTTGAATTTTATCTATAAAAGATCTTACAACACTCTAAATTTACTGGTTGATGTGATTTCTGGATTCTTTGGGCCTTGTTGTGACAATATTTTGCATTAGTTATGCCAATTGTCAGACTCAATATAGTTTCTTTTATCTAATACCAATTTTTCAGAGTCTATTGACTTTATTTAAAAATTATTTATTTAATTACTTTATTTTAAAAATTAACTTTACTTAAAAGATAATGTTATTAACCACAGAAATTACACATCATATTTACTCATCTTTATTCTTTCTTCTAATCTTGTCTTCATTTTTAAAAATCTGTACTCTAAGTAGTCGAGTCATTGATCTGAATGCACATAGACACATTGCTTTTGAAAGTGGTCTATGCCACAGGTTAGTCATTTCCTGTCTATGGAGGTAGTTTGATTTTTTCTTTGATGCTGTTCAGGGCTTTTCACATATATTACTTTTTGATTCTCTTCTTGAAGAGTTCATTATCTATAGCTTGAAACTTCTAAATAGGCTTTTAGCCTGTTTTGTTTCTGAATTTCCAACATCTGCAACAGATGATGGCCCATAAATTGCAACCACCTTCATAGTAGTCCCCTTGTCTTTGCTCATATAAACACTGCACCAGATAGAGAGAATTATCTGGGGAGATGGAGGAATAAGTTGGTAAATTTCAAGCTCTCACAACTTTCTCGGGAAATAGAACAAATTTGTGCCTTGGGGCGAACATGAAAAATTAATAAGACTTGGGGCAAAACTAGGGTCCTCCTGATACAACCTGAGAAGATCTGAAGAAAGGCCCTGCTAAGGATTAATCTGTCTGAAATACAAACTATGGCTAGCTAGTTTGCTAACTTCAGGCTGGCTCCACAAAAACATTCAGTGGGGACTCCTAAGGCTAGCTGGGTGTGACTGAAGCCTCACATAAAGGCTTCTCTAGAACCATAGAGACTTGCAGAAGGGTGAAGCTCTTGGTTTAGGGTTCCTAGTCAGAGTGGAGGGCTGAAGAAAAGTTTGAGGTACCATCCCCCCACCTCACAGTTAGAAATGTACACTAATATCTCTTACTAAAAAAAATGAAGCAACAAAGAAAAAAGAACCCCCCGATTGAAACATTATGGGAAAGGGAAGACTGGGATTCATTTTCAGAGAAGTATACTTTATTAAAAAAAAAAAAAAAAAAAAAACTTCTGCCCCAAATAATGTGAAATAGCTCCCTGCCCAGAAAGAAGAACTCAAAAAAATTTTCAAAAATCAAGTGAGAGAGATTGAGGAAAAACTAAAGAAAAAAAATTTAAACCATCTGAGAAAAACAAGAAGCTTATGGGGGAAAAAAAGTTAACCAACTAGGAAAAGAGGTACAGAATCTCAAAGATGAAAATAATGTTTTGAAAATAAAAACTGAACAAGGGGAAGCCAGTGATGCTATGAAAAAACAAGAAGTAGCAAAGCAGATTATAAAGGATGAGAAAATGAGAATATCTGGAGGACAATCAGAAGAGAAAATATAAGAATAATTGGGCTGCCAGAAACTTCTGACCAAAAAGAAAACCCTAACACAATAATATAGGAAATAATTAAAGAAAATTGTCTTGGAGTGATAAAACACGAGGGGTAGTAGCAACAGAAAAAAAAAAAAAATCCATTGACCAGCACCTCAAAGAGATCCTGTGTGGAAAACACACAGAAAAATTGCCAAATTTTAAAATCCCCAGATCAAAGAGAAAATTTTGTCAGAAATTTTGCCAAAAAAAAAAAAAATTCAAATATGCTAGAGTTACAATTAGAATTGCTTAATATTTATCAGCAGGTGCAATAAAAGACCACAGGTCCTAAAATCATATCTACCAACAATCAAAAGAACTAGGCCTACAACCAAAAACATCATATTCAGCAAAATAATCTAATCCTGATGAGAAAAAATGGACATTCAATGAACTTGCATATTTTCAGTAACTTCTATCAACCAAACATGAACTTAACAGAAATTTTAATAAATAAAAGTCAGTATGAAAGATCATTTTTTAATCGCTTTTTATTTACAAGTTATATGCATGGGTAATTTTACAGCATTGACAATTGCCAAACTTTTTGTTCCAATTTTTCCCCTCCTTCCCTCCTGCCCCTCTCCTAGATGGCAGGATGACCAATGCATGTTAAATATGTTAAAGTATAAATTAAATACAAAATAACTATACATGTCCAAACCATTATTTTGCTGTACAAAAAGAATCGGACTCTGAAATAGTGTACAATTAGTCTGGGAAGGAAATCAAAAATGCAGGTGGACAAAAATATAGGGATCGGGAATTCTATGTAATGGTTCTCAGTCATCTCCCAGAATTCTTTCACTGGGTGTAACTGGTTTGGTTCATTACTGCTCTATTGGAACTGATTTGGTTGAGATCATTGCTGAAGATGGCCAGGTCCATCAGAATTGATCATCATATAGTATTGTTGTTGAAGTATATATCTCCTGGTCCTGCTCATTTCACTCAGCATCAGTTCATGTAAGTCTCTCCATCCAGGCCTTTCTGAAATCATCCTGTTGGTCATTTCTTACCAATAATAATATTCTAGAATATTCATATACCACAATTTATTCAGCCATTCTCCAATTGATGGGTATCCACTCAGTTTCCAGTTTCTTGCCACTACAAAGAGGGCTGCCACAAACATTCTTGCACATTCAGGTCCCTTTCCCTTCTTTAAGATCTCTTTGGGATATAAGCCCAGTAGTAACACTACTGGATCAAAGGGTATGCACAGTTTGATAACTTTTTGAGCATAGTTCCAAATTGCTCTCCAGAATGGTTGGATGTAGTCACAATTCCAACAACAATGTATCAGTGTCCCTGTTTTCCCACATCCCCTCCAACAATGAAAGATCATTTTTAAGAAACTTAATACGGACAAACTGTTTAAACATGGACAAATTATTTGTGTTAAACAGGCAACACTACACACACACACACACACACACACACACACCATGAAAGATATAGCACCCTCCAAACACTACAAAGAAATAAGAGGGGAGATTGGGCAGATGAGGAACCAAAGGGAAAGGGAGGAAGAAAAGGAAAAGATCCTTGGGTAGGGGGAGGTTAAGTAATAGCAAGGCAAGTGATGGAGGAGAATTTAATTAAAGAAGCAGCAAGAATAGGAAAGATGTGTGTGTATGTGGGGTGGGGTGTGAATGTGTGTATTCCTCTATATATGTACATATAAATATAACTCTTCTTAAATGTAACTTGTTTGGGAGTAAGTGGGGATAAAAAGGGGAAAAAAAGAATAAAGTCATTAAGATGAGCAGCAGGGAACCAAAGAACAATTCACAAGGAAGTAAAGAAAAAATGGTCGTTCACAAATATAATTTCTTTTATTAATATATATATACTTTCTTGATCTGGTAATTTGTTGTTGGTAATATTTTGAATCCTTCTTGACATTCTGCTGGGCACATGATGATGGTCTCTTTTGTTTTGCTTTATTTTGTGTTGTATTTCTTTTCTGTTTTTCCAAAATAAAAAGAAAAGAAAAGCAAAAACAAAAATTCTTCACTGTAAAATGATCAACTATTCTATGAAACAATATTTTTTGAATTTCTAGTTATATTTATTATAGGATGAAACCAACATATTCAGTCAATTTCTTGTTTCTTCTGTAAGAAGAATCTATGAACTATCCATCTATTTCACTGCAATTTCTGGTTTTATTTATAAGGAGTATTTAAATTTGGTTACAGTTTACTGTCAGCCATATACCTCCCATTGCAGATTACCTACAGTTAAATGAATGTGATTTTTCAGCACTTTCCCACTTTTTCCCCCATCTGTCTCAGTCACTGTGGAAGCAGAAGGAATTCACATGAGGTTGAGGACCATTTTGTGTGATTTATCTATTTCATGCTTCAGGATAGCCCAAAGGCCAACTATATAGTGACTGATATTCTTTTCCACATTTAGCTACACAGCATCCATGTCTTGAAATATGCTAGTAAAGACTGGTATCTATGTAGACAAGGGACATGTTTTCTACCATAGCAGAACAATGTTACTGCTGTTTCTCTGAAATATGTCAAAGTCATTAGGGCAAATTACTCAGAAAGCAAATATTTTCCTGTTTAGCCAAACTTTGAATGAGAACATATCTGGGAAAGTAAAATTCAAAGTCCCCATGTTCTTATATTTGCAATTATCTTAACTTCCCACATTTTTTATTGTTATTATTATTATTTTTTCTGTACTGTTGTACTTCAAATCTGTCAAAATATTGAAAGATTAAGGACTGAAAACAAAGGCTTATTTCTTGTTTATAATGTTGTGAAAGTGGCTATTGAACCAGTAACTATGAATAACAGTTACTGCCCAGTTGTCAGTTTTAAAAGAAAAACTGAGAATCACAACAGACTTTATACCAACCACCTGGAGAAGAAATTACTTTTTTGTTGGAGTTTGATTTTAATACTGAAAACCAGGATTAACTCATTAATAACTTGGTTAGATGTCAATGGTATAAAACACATTTTATCATTAAAAACAATCCTTTAAAAGTTGAAGAACAACCAATAAAATAAATAAATCTTCGGTAAATCTGATTAAAAAAAAAGGAAAGAAGAAAATCAAATTGTTAGTCTTAAAAATGAAAAGGGAGAACTTTACACCAATGAAGAGGAAATTAGAGTAATGAGTTACTTTGCCCAACTTTATGCCAATAAATTTGATAACTGAAGTGAAATGGATGATTACTTCCAAAAATATGTTTCCCAATAAACTGAGAAAACATTTTTACAACCAAAGGTTCTAATAAAGGCCTGATTTCCAAATATATGGAGAATAGACTCTAATTTATAAGAATTCAAGCCATTCTCCAATTGATAAATGGTCAAAGGATATGAACACACAATTCTCAGATGAAGAAATTGAAACTATTTCTAGCCATATGAAAAGATGCTCCAAGTCATTATTAATCAGAGAAATGCAAATTAAGACAACTCTGAGATACCACTACATACCTTTCAGATTGGCTACAATGACAGGGAAAGATAATGCGGAATGTTGGAGGGGATGTGGGAAAACAGAGACACTGATACATTGTTGGTAGAATTAAGAATACATCCAGCCATTCTGGAGAGCAATTTGGAACTATGCTCAAAAAGTTATCAAACTGTGCATACCCTTTGATCCAGCAGTGTTACTACTGGGCTTATATCCCAAAGAGATTTTAAAGAAGGGAAAGAGACCTGTATGTGCAAGAATGTTTGTGGCAGCCCTCTTTGTAGTGGCCAGAAACTGGAAACTGAGTGGATGTCCATCAATTAGAGAATGGCTGAATAAATTGTGGTATATGAATATTATAGAATATTACTGTTTGGTAAGAAATGACCAACAGGATGATTTCAGAAAGGCCTGGAGAGACTTACATGAACTGATGCTGAATGAAATGAGCAGTCCAGGAGATCAACTTCAACAACAATACTATATAATGATCAATTCTGATGGACCTGGCCATCTTCAGCAATGATCTCAACCAAATCAGTTCCAATAGAGCAATAATGAACCTAACCAGCTACACCCAGTGAAAGAATTCTGGGAGATGACTAAGAACCATTACATAGAATTCCCAATCCCTATATTTTTGTCCACCTGCATTTTTGATTTCCTTCCCAGGCTAATTGTACACTATTTCAGAGTCCAATTCTTTTTGTACAGCAAAATAATGGTTTGGACATGTATACTTATTGTGTATCTAATTTATAAGAAATATATAACTTGGTTAGATGTCAATGGTATAAAACACATTTTATCATTAAAAACAATCCTTTAAAAGTTGAAGAACAACCAAAAAATATAAAAAAATAATTTAATATATTTAACATCTACTGGTCATCCTGCCATCTAGGGGAGGGGTGGGGGGATGGAGGGGAAAAATTGGAACAAAAGGTTTGGCAATTGTCAATTAGATTGACAGAGGAGGAAGTAGATTGCTTAAATAGTCCCATTTCAGAAAAAGAAATAGAGCAGGCTATTAATCAACTCCCTAAGAAAAAGTCCCCAGGACCAGATGGATTTACATGTAACTTCTATCAAACATTTAAAGAACAATTAGCCCCAATGCTATATAAACTATTTGAAAAAATAGGGAATGAAGGAATCCTACCAAATTCCTTTTATGACACAGATATAGTACTGATACCTAAACCAGGTAGGTTGAAAACAGAGAAAGAAAATCTCCCTAATGAATATTGATGTTAAAATCTTAAATAAGATATTAGCAAAAAGACTACAAAAAATCATCCCCAGGATAATACATCATGATCAAGTAGAATTTATTGCAGGAATGCAGGACTGGTTCAATATTAGGAAAACTATTAGTATAATTGATCATATTAATAACCAAATTAACAAAAATCATATGATCATCTCAATAGATGCAGAAAAAGCATTTGATAAAATCCAACATCCATGCCTATTAAAAACACCTGAGTAGAGGAATAAGTGGTATTTTCCTTAAAATAATCAGTAGCATCTATTTAAAATCATCAGTAAGCATCATATGTAATGAGGATAAACTGGAACCATTCCCAATAAGCTCAGGAGTGAAACAAGGTTGCCCACTATTACCGTTACTATTTAATATTGTATTAGGAATGCTAGCTTTGGCAATAAGAGTTGAGAAAGAGATTAAAGGAATAAGAACAGGCAATGAGGAAACCAAATTATCATTCTTTGTTGATGATATGTTGGTATACTTAGAGAACCCCAGAAATTCTATTAAAAAGTTATTAGAAATAATCCATACCTTTAGCAAAGTTGCAGGATACAAAATAAACCCACATAAGTCATCAGCATTGTTATATATCACTAACAAAATCCAACAGTTAGAGTTACAAAGAGAGAGAGAAAGAGAGAGAGAGAGAGAGAGAGAGAGAGTCATTACGTCAGGCACTATATTAAATATTTCTTAAAATACATTATCTCCTTTGGTCCTTATCTCACATGACTCTCAATATATAATAAATTCTCTCATTCTATGTGAATGAATATATATTGTGAAGTGGGAGTTTCAGCTGTAACTACATATAGAGACATGGTTACTGTTAATATCTTTTGGTGCAAATCACAACCCCAAATTCTGATCACCAAGTACAATATCTCATATGGGCCTTTCTCCAATTCATGGTAAATCTTTATGATATACCCAGAAGAACTTCCTCTTAGGGACTGGACTCCTCTTAGGGACGTCATATACTTTGGATAGTCTTTGGGAAATGATGACACCCATGGTCAGAAAGTTAAATATTTATTTTTCAGGGGGTTGGTAGTATTTACACCTGTGATTTCATTGGTATAGGGAACACTGAGACAGATAAGCAATTCACCTACAATTTTAGAGAGTAGCCTGGAACATTAAGCGATTAAGTGACTTGCCCAAGGTTATGCATGTTCCTTCAATTATCCAAGAATAAATTAAAGCTAGACACCAGTCTGAGGATTTTAAGGCATTTTAAGGAAATATTTGAATCTTTTATAACTAAAAGTTATTTATACAGTGTAATATTGTTTCACCATTTATTCCCTAAAGTTTTGGAGAACAATGCCAAATTCATGATAAGCATCATGATAAGCATCATTGATGCTTATCATGCTTTCTTAATGGTCTATTTTAATTGTTAAGATAATAATAGTAGCTAAGAAATCTACAGGTCTTTACATATTTTATATAAACTAGTTTGATTCTCATAACAATTCTTCAAAATCATTAGTATTATTATTATTATTATCCTCATTTTACAGCTGAAGAAACTGAGCCTCAGAAAGGCTGTAACTTGCCTCTAGACAGACAGCTGGTATCAGAAGCTAGACCTGAAGCATAGTTTTTTGACTCAAAATCTGAGGCTTTTTCATCATTTTTTTTTTCTGAAATGATTTTGGCTCAAATGTGTTGATTATAATCAAAGAGCATTATCAAGATTTCTAATACTTTTAATTTTATTAATTTTACATTTCTTAGCATAATTCTCTCTGAAAAAAATTACCAATTAGTTTATCAAAAAATAAAGGATGTTAGAAGACTTAGCTGTCTTCTTCAAATCATAAGTAAGATATTGGCAAGTAATTTCTTAAAATGCAGAGATTAAACCAGATGATTTCTGGACATCCTTTCAGGTTTAGATTTATGATTTTCTGATCCTTGTGTCAATTTCAGGGACCACTTTTTATTTTATTTTTCAAATATAATTTACCTGATTAAAGTAAAATTTGATTGTTTCCAGTATAAGTGGAACTTTTTATGACAGTTAAAGAATCTTTTGGCTTTTAGAACCAATATGCTGTAGAAATTGTGGAAGTAATGACTAAGCAAAAATGTAATTATTTTTTACCATAAATGCTACATTCAATATTACAAGAACTAAAAATCTTGTGATTTTCAATGATCTGGGCTATTATAAAATTAATCAGTTATAATATATATAATCAATTATAATAATTACACAGTTGATAGGTGAGGGCTGGAATATCTATGCCATATGCAGAATTGTTCTAGTTAAGGCCGATACTAATGAGTTTTTCCTTATATATTTTAAACAACTTAATCAAAAGTACTATTCCTGAGCTATTCATGTGATCACAAATATCAATTAGTCAGTTCATTTTTATATTCTTGCCAGCTACAATTCTCATTCCAGACTGTTGTCTCTGCTAAATCATGGCATATGAAAAATGACGTTTCTTAAAAAGAGCACACAAGGCTACCCCTATACAATGCCCAGGACATGCAAGAAAGGACATTGGCTGATATTAAAGAAATTATTGAACAGAAAACTGTGGGGTACCCATAGTAAGCCAAAAAATATTATGACTAACAACATTTTATCATATAGAACCAGACAAGCAGCAAGAAATAGTTCAAGTCATTCTCCAATTAATAAATGATCAAAGGATATGAACAGACAATTTTCAGATGAAGAATTTTTTTTTTGTATGATTCTTTTTTTTTTTTAAACTTTTTATTGACAGAACCCATGCCAGGATAATTTTTTACAGCATTATCCCTTGCACTCACTTCTGTTCTGATTTTTCCCCTCCCTCTCTCTACTCCCTCCTCCAGATGGCAAGCAGTCCTTTATATGTTCAATAGGTTACAGTATATCCTAGATATAATATATGTGTGCAGAACCGAACACTTCTCTTGTTGCACAGGGAGAATTGGATTCAGAAGGTATAAATAACCTGAGAAGAAAAACAGAAATGCAAGCAGTTTGTATTCATTTCCCAGTGTTCTTTCTTTGAGTGTAGCTGCTTCTGTCCATCCTTGATCAATTGAAACTGAATTAGCTCTCTTTATCGAAGAGATCCACTTCCATCAGAATACATCCTCAAACAGTATCGTTGTTGAGGTATATAACGATCTCCTGGTTCTGCTCATTTCACTCAGCATCAGTTCATGTAAGTCTCGCCAGTCCTCTCTGTATTCATCCTGCTAGTCATTTCTTACAGAACAATAATATTCCATAACATTCATATACCACAATTTACTCAACCATTCTCCAATTGATGGGCATCTATTCATTTTCCAGTTTCTAGCCACTACAAACAGGGCTGCCACAAATATTTTGGCACATACAGGTCCCTTTCCCTTCTTTAGTATCTCTTTGGAGTATAAGCCCAGTAGAAACACTGCTGGATCAAAGGGTATGCACAGTTTGATAACTTTTTGAGCATAGTTCCAAATTGCTCTCCAGAATGGCTGGATGTGTTCACAATTCCACCAACAATGTATCAGTGTCCATGTTTTCCCACATCCCCTCCAACATTCCGCACTGTCTTTCCCTGTCATTCTAGCCAATCTGACAGGTGTGCAGTGGTATCTCAGAGTTGTCTTAATTTGCATTTTCCTGATTAATAATGATTTGGAGCATATTTTCATATGGCTATAAATAGTTTTAATTTATTCATCTGAGAATTGTCTGTTCATATCCTTTGACCATTTATCAATTGGAGAATGGCTTGATTTCTTAAAAATTAGAGTCAGTTCTCTATATATTTTGGAAATGATTCCTTTATCAGAACCTTTGACTGTAAAAATGTTTTCCCAGTTTATTGTTTCCCTTCAAATCTTGTCTGCATTTGTTTTGTTTGCAGATGAAGAAATGGAAACTGTTTGTATATGGAGTACATGAAAAGGTGCTCCCAATCATTCTTTATCAGAGAAACGCAAATTAAGACAACTCTTAAAAACCACTACACACCTCTCAGATTGATGAAAATGACAGGAAAAGACAATGATGAATGTTGGAGGGGCTGGGAAAACTGGACACTATTGTTGGTGGAACTGAGAATGGATCTAACCATTTTGGAAAGCAGTTTGGAACTAAGCTCAAAAAGTTATCAAACTGTGCGTTCCCTTTGATCCAGCAGTGTTTCTACTGGAATTATATCCCAAAAAGATCTTAAAAGAGGGAAAGGGATCCATGTGTGCAAAAATGTTTATGGTAGCACTGTTTGTAGTGGCAAGAAACTGGAAACGGAATGGATGCCCATCAATTGGAGAATGGCTGAATAAATTATGGCATATGAATGCCATGGAATACTATCATTCTATAAGAAATGACCTGCAGGTTGAAATCAGAGGATTTCTCTAAGAGAGACCCACATGAACTGATACTAAGTGAAATAAGCAGAAGCAGGAGATCATTATACACAGCAACAACAAGACTATATGACAATCAATTCTGATGGACATGTCTCTCTTCAACATTGAGATGATGCAAACCAGTTCCACTTGTACAGTGATGAAGAGAGCCATCTACACCCAGAGAGAGAACCATGGGAACAGAGTGTGGAACACAAGATAGCATTTTCACTCTCTCTGTTGTTATTTGCTTGCATTTTGTTTTCTTTCTCAGTTTTTCTTTTTCTTCTTTCTTGATCTGATTTTTCTTGTACAACAGGATAACTGTATAAATATGTATACATATATTGAATCTAGCATGTATTCCAACATATTTAACATGTATTGGACTACCTGCCAGCTAGGGGACGGGTCGGGGTAAGAAGAAGAAAATTTGGAACAAAAGGTTATGCAAGGGTCAATGTTGGAAAAATTACCCAAGCATATGCTTAGTAAATTAAAAAAAAAAAACTTTAAATTTAAAAAAAAAATGCTTTTAGGACACAAGAGGCAATCAAGTAATAAACATCATTATGTATCTATCAAAAAAAAAAAAAAAGGCAGCCTTAGGCATAATTTAGAAATGGATAATCAGGTGACTCTAAAACTGAAGTAGGAACCAGAAAGTATTTATATCTGATTTGGCTTTGTGATCTAGAATGTTTCCTAAATTAAAACTAACATCTTAGAAGTATAGGCATTTTTTCATGTCTCTGTTTATAAAGCAAAAAGATAGTCAAAAGAGGTAGATGAAAATGATGTAGTAAAGATGCTTTTAAAAGCCCCAGAAGATTCCCAATTAAACATATTGCTCACCTCCTCAAAGAAAAGTGATAGATGTAGAATACAGATGCAAATATTTTAGAAGATATGACGAATGTGGGTATTTATTTTGCTTCACTTTACATGTTCTAATAGGAGTTTTGTTTTTCTTACTTATCCAATGGTGAAATAAGAGAAGGGAGACAGAAAGAATGAGGATTCAAAAATTTAATAAAAAAAGAAAAGAAAATGAATGATGCATTATGTATATACTTTGACTTAATTATACCAATATTAGACATATATTCCAAAGAGACCAAAGACAAAAAAGACTCATATTATACATATACATAAATATGTATGTATGTATATACATACATAAATATTTATACATATATATGATATATCATATGTTTTATTGTTGTGCAGTTATTTTAGTTATAACTGACTCTTTATGACCCCATTTGGGATTTTCTTGGCAGAGATATAGAGTGATTTGTCATATCCTTTTCCAGCTCATTTTGCAGATGAAGAAATTAAGGCAAATAGGGTGAAGGGGGGGGTGTGTGGAGCCAAGATGGCAGAGAAGGCATATGCGACTTTCTAAGCTCCTCTTTTACCCTCACTATCAATATTATATATTCAGCCTCAAAAATAGCACTTGGCTGCTACAACTCATAAAGATTAGAAGTACAACAACTCACCAGCCAAAGATTATCTGGAATCTCGCCAGTAAAGGTTTGTCCTCAGGGGCCGGGGACATCAGTGCAGGTAGGGAAAGAACTAGAGGTAGACCAAGTAGAACCTTAAACCGGAAGTGAGAGCACAGATCGCAGCCCCAACCCGCAGTACTGGGCTTTTCCTTGGGGCAGTTTCAAACCTGCACAGCAGGGGGGCACAGCCTCTAATCTGCATAGTGGGGAGCTTGGCTTGGGACAACAGAACTTTCCCTGGAGCGATTTGCTTCCAGGCAGAGACTTCTGGTCAGAGCCAGGCTATACACACTGTTTAGCTGCTAATACCCACAGCCCTACAAGGGGCTCTGGCCTGGGGCAGTGACACTTTCTCCGCTTAGTCTCTAGCCTTAGTGCAGTCACAAAACCACACAGCTCCACTAGCTCGGCTGTGTTAAATCCCCTCCAGTTGGGGGAGGAGGAAATTCTCACTCAGAGCACTCCCATACCGGGCTGCCTAAAGCCGGTTTACAGCTCTCCCAGCTTTGCAGAGGAAGTTGCCCTGAAGGAAGCCCTAAAGGCTTTAAAAAATGAGTTAAAAAATTTAAAGGAGGATCGGTAGCTTCTATACAAAAAAAGAGCAGGTCTGCAGCCTGGAAGAGACTAATAGAAAACAATCACCAGACAATACCCCAAAGGGGAATGTTACCTGTCCCCTTTTACATAACACTCTCATAGAGAGTTAGAAGAAAAATGGGGAAAGGAAAGAGAATCTTTGAAATATGAATTGGAAAAGGTAAAAAATTCCCAGGAAGTGCAGGGAAACAGAATTTGTGAATTGGAAAAAGAAAATAATTCATTAAAAAAAAATTAGTGAAATGGAAAAAATTCCATAGAGCAAAACAATTCATTTAAAAACTCAATTGGATATATACAAAAAGAAGTAAAAAAAGTTAATGAAGAAAATAATTCATTAAAAAATCAGAACTGAACAAATAGAAACTAATGATTCATTGGGACAGCAAAAATGAATCAAGCAAAACCAAAAAAATGATAAATTGGAAAAAACCATGAAATATCTACTTGGAAAAACGACAGACTTAGAAAATAGATCTAAGAGAGATAATCTGAGGATTATTGGACTTTCTGAAAATTATGATGACAAAAGAGCCTAGATACTATTTTACAAGAAATCATCACAGAGAACTGTCCAGAGGTAATAGAATCAGAAGGTAAAATACGCATTGAAAGAATTCATTGAACACCTTCTGAAAAAGACTCTAAAATAAAAACTCCAAGGAATATTGTGGCCAAATTTCAGAACTATCAGATTAAGGAAAAAATATTACAAGCAGCCAGAAAAAAAAAAAAAAAACAATTTAAATACCGAGGTGACACAATAAGGATCAGCCAAGATCTGGCTGCTTTCACATCAAAGGATCGAAGGGCCTAGAATCTGATATTCTGAAAGGCAAAAAAACTCGGAATGCAGCCAAAAATAAATTACCCAGCTAAGCTGAGCATTTTCTTCCAGGGAAGAAGATAGACATTTAAGGAAACAGATGAATTCCATTTGTTTCTAAGGAAAAAAACAGAACTAAACAAAAAATTTGATCTCCAACCATAGGACTCAAGAGATGCAGAAAAGATAAAAGGAACTCTTGAGAACTGTATTTCTGTTGTGGATATACAAAAAGAATACATGTATAATTTGATTTTACTGATATGACATAAAAAAGGGAAGTAGAAATGGAAAAGGGATAATGTCAGAAAAGGGGGAAAGGAGCGATAAAAAGAGGGAAACTACATCCCACAATGAGGCAAAGGAAACTTATCATATTTGAGGGAATTCAAAGAGGGGGAGGAATATTGTGTGAATCTTACTCTTATAAGAGATGGCTCAAAGAGAAAATAATTGACATACTTGTTTTACAGAAAATCCTCTCTCACCTCATTAAAAAAGAGGGAGAGGAAAAGGGAAAAGAAAAAGAGTAATAAGGGAAGGGTACAAGAAAGGGAAAGAGATTCAAAGGGGGGAGGGAGAGATCCTAAAGAGAGTGAGCAGAGTGATACAAGTGGGGCACATAAGTTTAAAACTTGGAAAGAGGGTTTGGGGGGGCAAATAAAAGAAAAACATAATCTGGGGATAACAAGATGGCAGGAAATACAGATTCAGTCATTTTAACCATAAATGTGAATGGGATGAACTCTCCCATAAAGCAGAGGTGGATAGCAGACTAGATCAAAAGTCAGAACCCTACAATATGTTGTTTACAGAAAACACATTTAAAGCAGGGAGATACATACAGAGTAAAGGTAAAAGGCTGGAGCAGAATCTATTATGTTTTGGGTGAAGTCAAAAAAGCAGGAGTAGTCATCCTTATCTCACATCAAGCAAATGCAAAAATTGATCTAAACAAAAGAGATAAAGGAAGGAAAATATATCTTGCTAAAGGGGAGCATAGACAATGAAGCAATATCAATACTAAATATATATGCACCAAGTGATTTAGCATCTAACTTCCTAAAGGAAAAGTTAAGAGAGTTGCAAGAAGAAATAGACAGCAAAACTATAATAGTGGGAGATCTCAACCTTGTACTCTCAGAATTAGACAAATCAAACCACAAAACAAATAAGAAAGAAATTAAAGAGATAAATATATTAGAAAAAGTAGGTATGATAGATCTTTGGAGAAAACTGAATGGAGACAGAAAGGAATATACTTTCATCTCAGCAGTTCATGGAACCTATTCAAAAACTGACCATATATTAGGACATAAAGACCTCAAAATTAAATGCAAGAAGGCAGAAATAGTAAATGCTTTCTTTTCAGATCATGATGCAATAAAAAAAACTACATTCAACAAAAAGTTAGGGGTAAATAAACCAAAAAGTAATTGGAAACTAAACAATCTCATCTTAAAGAATGATTGGGTAAAACAGCAAATTATAGACACAATTAATAATTTCACTCAAGATAATGACAATGATGAGACATCATACCAAAATTTGTGGGATGCAGCCAAAGCGGTAATAAGAGGAAATTTTATATTCTTAGAGGCTTACTTGGGTAAAATAGAGAAAGAGAAGATCAATGAATTGGGCTTGCAACTAAAAAAGCTAGAAAAAGACCAAATTAAAAACCCCCAATCAAATACTAAATTTGAAATTCTAAAATTGAAAGGAGAAATTAATAATATTGAAAGTAAAAAAACTATTGAATTAATAAATAAAACTAAAAGTTGGTTCTATGAAAAAACCAATAAAATAGATAAACCTTTGGTAAATCTGATTAGAAAAAGGAGGGAGGAAAATCAGAATAGTAGTCTTAATGAAAAGGGAGAACTTTACACCAATGAAAGAGAAAATTAGAGAAATAATAAGGAGTTACTTTGCCCAACTTTATGCCAATAAATTTGATAACTTAAGTGAAATGGATGACTACCTCCAAAAATATAGGCTTCCCAGATTAACAGAGGAAGAAATAAATTGCTTGAACAGTCCTCTTTCAGAAAAAGAAATAGAACAAGCTATTAATCAACTCCCTAAGAAAAAATCCCCAGGACCAGATGGATTTACATATGAATTCTACCAAACATTTAAAGAACAATTGGCCCCAATGCTATATAAATTATTTGATAAAATAATGAATGAAAGAGTCCTACCAAATTCCTTTTATGACACAGATATGGTACTGATACCTAAACCAGATAGATGGAAAACAGAGAAAGAAAATTATAGACCAATCTCCCTAATGAATATTGATGATAAAATCTTAAATAAGATAAGCAAAAAGATTACAGAAAATTATCCCCAGGATAATACACTATGATCAAGTAGCATTTATACCAGGAATGCAGGGCAATATTAGGAAAACTATCAGTATAATTGGCCATATTAACAACCAAATTAACAAAAACCATATGATCATTTCAATAGATGCAGAAAAAGCATTTGATAAAATCCAATATCCATTCCTATTAAAAACACTTGAAAGTATGGGAATAAATGGACTTTTCCTTAAAATATTCAGCAGTATCTATTTAAAACCATCAGTAAGCATCATATGTAATGGAGAAAAACTGCAACCATTCCCAATAAGATCAGGAGTGAAACAAGGATGTCCACTATCACTATTACTATTCAATATTGTATTAGGAATGCTAGCTTTGGCAATAAGAGTTGAGAAAGAGATTAAAGGAATTAGAGTAGGCTGACTCTTTGCTGATGATATGATGGTATACATAGAGAACCCCAGAAGTTCTACTAAAAAGTTATTAGAAATAATCCACACACAACTTTAGCAAAGTTGCAGGACACAAAATAAACCCACATAAATCATCAGCATTCTTATATATCACCAACAAAATCCAACAGTCAGAGTTACAAAAGAAATTTCGATTCTTACTAATAGGGGCAGAGCCAAGATGGAGGAGAAGCACACATGGCTCTCTAAACTCCTCTCATTACCCTCATGACCAAGTATTTAATCCAGCCTCAGAAATAACTCTTCACTGCTTAAATTCATGAAGATTAGAAGCACTACAACTTACCAGCCGATCCGGAAGATCGCCAGGAAAAGCTTGTCCTGAGGGGCCAGGAACAGACTAGCACAGGCAGCAAGAGGCTAACGTCCTGAGCAGACCAGGGGCTGGGGTGAGCTCTGTGGCTAGAGAAGTTATAGGGACCACTCTTCTATAGGCTAACTGCTCTGCTTTGACTACAGGGCAGTAAACTGGCAGAGAAATTAAAGCTTTAACAGAGGGTCCTCTAGGAAACGCCAGAACCTAACGAGATCTGGCTGTAACCCCTCAAACCCAGAAGTGACTCAGGCAGACTTTAATGCAGCTCTGCAGCCACATCCTGCAGTTCGGGGCTTTTGCGGGGGCAGGTACTAATCTGCATGGCAGGGGGGCACAGCCTGGGTGGCCTCTAGTCGGCACAGTGTGGGGCTTGGCCTGGGGCAATAAAGACTACCCAGCTGACTGTGCTTTCCAGGCAGTCACTTCCAGTTCCTGCAAATCCATTCACTGCTCAGCTACTAACACCCACAGCCCCAGGGCAGGCTTTGGCTTGGGATAGTGAAACTCTCACTGCTAAGCGTCTAGCCCCAGAGCAGTCATTATCTCACACAGCTGGGGGTTCTTTGCCCAGCACTTTCCCAGCCCGGCCCTGCAGGCCTAAGTTACTCCCGGGTAGGGAACTCTTTCCCAGAGCACTCCAGTACCTCGCTGCTTTTTGTAGCTGGCTGGCAGGATAGCTATCCATCCATACACCTTTCACTGCTCTGCAGAGGAAGCTGGTAACCTCCCGGCTCTGAAGGCAGACCTTACAGGCTTTAACAAAATGAGTAAAAAAATCAAAAGAACAATTGATAGTTTCTATACAGAAAAAGAACAGCTTTTCAACCCTGAAGAGACTAATAGCAGACAGTCTCCAGACAATTGTTGGTCTCCAATACAAAAGGCTCTCCTAGAAGAGACTATTAAAAACCTTAAAAGAGAACTAGAAGAAAAATGGGGAAAGGAAAGAGAAGCTATGCTAGAGAGCAACAACTTCTTAAAATGTGAATTGGAAAAGATAAAAAACTCCCAAGAAGTGCAGGGAAACAGAATTTGCGAATTGGAAAAAGAAAATAAGTCACTAAAAAAAAAATTTAGTGAAATGGAAAAAAATTCCATAGAGCAAAACAACTCAATATACAAAAAGAAGTTTAAAAAGTTAATGAAGAAAATAACTCACTAAAAATCAGAACTGAACAAATAGAAATGACTGATTCATTGAGACATCAAGAATCAGTCAAGCAAAATCAAAAAAATGAAAGATTGGAAAAAAATGTCAAATATTTACTTGGAAAAACAACAGACCTGGAAAACAGATCTAGAAGAGATAACCTGAGGATCATTGGACTACCCGAAAATTATGATGAAAAAAAGAGCCTAGATACTATTTTACAGGAAATCATCAAAGGGAACTGCCCAGAAGTAATAGAACCAGAAGGGAAAATAGGCGTTGAAAGAATTCATCGAACACCTTCTGAAAAAGACTCTAAAATAAAGACTCTGAGGAATATTGTGGCCAAACTTCAGAATTTTCAGACTAAAGAAAAAATTTTACAAGCAGCCAGGAAAAAATAGTTCAAATATCGAGATGCCACAATAAGGGTCACGCAAGATCTGGCTGCCTCAACATTAAAGGATCGAAGGGCCTGGAATCAGATATTCTGAAAGGCAAAAGAGCTTGAAATACAGCCAAGAATAAACTACCCAGCTAAGCTGAGTATTTTTTTCCATGGAAGAAGATGGACATTTAATGAAATAGAGGAATTCCATCTGTTTCTAAGGAAAAAACCAGACAAACAAAAAATTTGATCTCCAACAACAGGAATCAAGGGAAGTAGAAAAATGTAAAAGGAACTCTTGAGAACTGTATTTCTGTTGTGGATATACATAAAAACCATATGTATAATTTGATTTTACCAATATAACATAAAAAAGGGAAGTAGAAATGGAAAGGGGATAGTGTCAGAAAAAGGAAAGAGGGGAGATAAAAAGAGGGAAACTATATGCGACAATGAGGCAAAAGAAACCTATCATATATGAGGGAACTTAGAGAGGGGGAGGAACATTGTGTGAATCATCAGAGTTGGCTCAAAGAGGAAACAATTGACATATTTGTTTTACAGAGATTCTTCTCTCACTTCATTAAAAAGTGGGAGAGGAAAAGGGAGAAAGAAAAAGAGTAATAAGGGAAGAGTACGAGAAAGAGGAAGGGATTCAAAGGGAGGAAGGAGGAATGTAAAGAGGAAGAGCTGTGTGACGTTAGTGGGACCAATAAGTTTAATACTAGGGAAGAAGGGAAAGAGGGCAAGAAAAAGAAAAGTATAATCTGGGGATATTAGGATGGCAGGAAATACAGAATTGGTTATTTTAACCATAAATGTGAATGGGATGAACTCTCCCATAAAAAGGAGGCGGATAGCAGACTGGATCAAAAGTCAGAACCCTACAATCTGTTGTTTACAGGAAACACATTTAAAACAGGGAGATACATACAGAGTAAAGGTAAAAGGCTGGAGCAGAATCTATTATGCTTCAGGTGAAGTCAAAAAAGCAGGGGTAGCCATCCTTATCTCAGATCAAGCAAAAGCAAAGATTGATCTAATTAAAAGAGATAAGGAAGGAAACTATATCTTGCTAAAGGGTACTATAGACAATGAAGCAATATCAGTATATATGCACCAAGTGGTATAGCATCCAACTTCCTTAAAGAGAAGTTAAGAGAGTTGCAAGAAGAAATAGACAGCAAAATTATAATAGTGGGAGATCTCAATCTTGCACTCTAAGATTTAGATAAATCAAATCACAAAACAAATAAGAGAAATTTCATTTAAAGTAACTACTGATAGTATAAAATACCTAGGAATCTATCTGCCAATGGAAAATCAGAAACTTTATGAGCAAAACTACAAAACACTTTTCACACATATTAAGTCTGATCTAACCGATCTTTTGGCTAGGAAATATTAAATATTAAATGCTCTTGGATAGCATGAGCAAATATAATAAAGATAACAATACTACCTAAACTAATCTATTTGTTTAGCGCTATACCAATCAGATTCCCAAAAAACTATTTTAATGACTTAGAAAAAATAACAACAAAGTTCATATGGAAAAACAGGTCAAAAATTTCAAGGGAATTAATGAAAAAAAAAATCAAATGAAGGTGGCCTAGCTGTACCAGATCTAAAATTATATTATAAAGCAGCAGTTACCAAAATCATTTGGTATTGGCTAAGGAACAGATTAGCTGATCAGTGGAATAGATTAGATTCAAAGGACAAAACAGTCAATAACTATAGCAATCTAGTGTTTGACAAACCCAGAGACCCCAGCTTTTGGGATAAGAACTTACTGTTTGACAAAAATTGCTGGGAAAATTGGAAACTAGTATGGCAGAAACTAGGCATCGATCCACACTTAACACTCTACAGCAAGATAAAGTCAAAATGGGTTCATGACCTAAACATAAAGATTGAAATTATAAATAAATTAGAGGAACACAGAATAGTTTATCTCTCAGACCTGTGGAAGAGGAAGGAATTTATGACCAAAAAAGAACTAGAGATCACTATTGACCACAAAATAGAAAATTTTGGTTATATTAAATTGAAAAGTTTTTGTACAAACAAAACTAATGCAGACAAGATTAGAAGGGAAGCAATAAACTGGGAAAATATTTTTACAGTCAAAGGTTCTGATAAAGGCCTCATTTCAAAAATATATAGAGAATTGACTTTAATTTATAAGAAATCAAGCCATTCTCCAATTGATAAATGGTCAAAGGATATGAACAGACAATTCTCAGATGAAGAAATTGAAACTATTTCTAGCCATATGAAAAAATGTTCCAAGTCATTATTAACCAGAGAAATGCAAATTAAGACAATTCTGAGATACCACTACACACCTGTCAGACTGGCTAGAATAATGGGGAAAGCTAATGCGGAATGTTGGAGGGGATGTGGGAAAATAGGGACACTAATACATTGTTGGTGGAATTGTGAATACATCCAGCCATTCTGGAGAGCAATTTGGAACTATGCTTAAAAAGTTATCAAACTGTGTATACCCTTTGATCCAGCCCCAACTGGGCTTATATCCCAAAGAGATCATAAAGAAGGGAAAGGGATCTGTATGTGTACGAATGTTTTGTAGTGGCCAGAAACTGGAAACTGAGTAGATGCTCATCAATTGGAGAATGGCTGAATAAATTGTGGTATATGAATATTATGGAATATTATTATTCGGTAAGAAATGACTAACAGGACGATTTCAGAAAGGCTTGGAGAGATTTACACGAACTGATGCTGAGTGAAACGAGCAGGGCCAGGAGATCATTATATACTTCAACAACAATACTATATGATGATCAATTCTGAAGGACCTGGCCATCTTCAGCAATGAGATGAACCAAATTAGTTCCAATGGAGCAGTAATGAACTGAACCAGCTATGTCCACCAAAAAACTCTGGGAGATGACTAAGAACCATTACACTGAATTCTCAATCCCTATATTTTCGCCTGCCTGCATTTGGGATTTCCTTCACAGGCTAATTGTACAATATTTCAGAGTTCAATTCTTTTTGTAAAGCAAAATAACGGTTTGGTCATGTATACTTATTGTGTTTCTAATTTATACTTTAATATATTTAACATGTATTGGTCATCCTGCCATTTAGGGGAGGGATTGGGGGGAAGGAGGGGAAAAATTGGAACAAAAGGTGTTTGGCAATTGTCAATGCTGTAAAATTACCCATACATATAACTTGTAAATAAAAAGCAATTAAAAAATTAAAAAAAAAATAAGGTGAAGTGACTTGGCTAAGATCATACAGCTAGTGAGTATCTGAGATTGAATATGAACTCAAGTAACTCAGGTCTTCCTGACTCCAGGTCTGGCAAAGTTATCACCTTATGCTTGCATGTATCCATACATACTATAGCATCTCTTTTGTATGCAGAAAAAAACTAGAAGCGAATAAAGCACCCATGGATGTAATGAAATAAATTGTTGCTCTGTAAGAAATGAAAAAGGGATAATTTTAGTGAAACCTAGGAAGGTTTGCACAAATTAATATAGACATAAATAAACAGAACCAGGAGCACAGTTTATACAGTAATAACATTATAAAATGAATGGCACTGGCTCATCTATTGGTCAGCTGACCAATAATAACTGGTCAGCTGACCAAATAAAAACATTGGGTTCCATTCCTTTATTTGACTAGCTTCATGCCACTGGAGGAAGCATAAAACTACTTCTCTACCTTCCCTCTTATCCAAAATTGCTAAGTTATGGATTCTGCTGAGAGGGAGTATCAAGACCACCCGACCCTTGATCATGGCAATGAGTGTTGAGTTGGAAGTCAGAGCCAGTGGCTAGGTGAATAGGGTTCCTGAACAGGGCCTCTCACCTGTGAGTGAACTGCTGAATTGCTGGATTGGCTCTCTCCCATTGGTTAATACTATGCATACACAATGCCCATGAACTGCTTCTCTGAATGGTGATTAGGGATTGCCTACTGTCCATGCGCTGATCATGCTTACAAAAATATGTATAAACAAGAATATGCTGCATAATAAAATGGAGCTCTTTTCAAACCCTTTGGGTCCCCTGCCTCATTCATCTTGCCTCCGAGATCAAAGGGCTCATATGCCATGAGCTCCTAAAAGCCAGCTCAATACAAAACTAATTATTTTTAAATGAACATTTCTCTAGGTATATCTGTGAATTTTCAAGTAAGTGGAATTATCATATACCAAATATATAATATGAATTACTTTGATTTCTCATCTCCAGAAACAAATCTTTCCAAACCAGTGAACAGATAAATTCTGTGCAATTATCAAGGTTCCCTTAAAACACACACTTCTTCCTGACCAGCATAAGCTTCTTAGGGAAACAATCCGGGCCATTTGCTATCTAGGCTACTTCATAAATGTAATTCAGAAACACAATGAAAGTAAATTTTCAATCCAGTTTCAACAGAAGGAAAATGTTGGGGTATGAGACAGTGCTTACAAAAACTGTCATCGATCCTACTCAAGTTCTTTGATTCATTTTTTTCTATAAGTAGCATATTTATTGCATACTTTCTCATTGCATATCATAAAGAATTTTGTTTAATTTTTAAAGAACAGCTTATTTATCTCATCAGTAATATAAATAGGTATTTTTACCTGATAAACTGAGTATTTTCAAAAAGTTTTCTAAAGGTAACCTTCAAATTGAAATAATGGAAAACTACTGGGTTTTTTGTTTGGTTTTGATTTCCACAGAATCTCTTAACTCCAAAGAACAAAGAAATTTCCCCTAATACTTTTCAGTCAGGGCTAGCTAATAACTATCACATTTATTTCTCACATTTTTACATGTTTCTTAGGGTTTAACCAAAATGCTCCTTTTATGTGGAGCCACTATGCAAAGCAATTTTGCATATTAATTTTGAATGTTTTTGCAAAATAACTATCTGGCATGTGTTGGAGTTATATGATGGCTTGCTATTAATACATTAATATTAATAATATAGTCACATATATTGATATCACTTTTGGAAGCATTCAACTACTCAATTAATGCAAAATATAACCCAGATACTCAAATAATTTTATCTACTTCCTCAAACTAGGAAAAAAAACGACATTGGGATTATATGGCTCACAGTATTATTATAGGGCACAAGTTGATGTTTTTTATTTTAATTTTTTAATGTCTTATTTTTCAACCAAAGGTAGCAACAGCCAATTGGAAAATTACTATCAACTCTGAATTTTGTTGTTGTTTAGTTTAGGAATGACTTATTTATTGACTCTTTTATTTTAAATAATTCCCTTCCCTTTTTACTTTTAGATTGTCTGCTATCTCCTCATAAAGCATTTTAGGTAGTAAAATAATATTCTTTATCCTGGACATTTTAGGTCATGATTTTTACTTTGGATCCTATACAATTGCTGATTCAGTGTATGCTAAAATTGGGTCTTGTTCTTGTGCTTTCCATAAGAGATGATTTATTAGTTACTATAAAAGACTTCTTATTACCTTACTCAAATGTTGAATCAAGTAATTTCATCCAGCTGTGTTCTATTTTATTTGGAGAATAACTGTGGAATATATCATTAAGTAGCATGTGAGCATGACCAAGAAGAGTTATACTGCTAATATAAATTGTAAAATAGACCAAATTTGATTTATTTTTATAAATGAAATATATTGGCGAACATAAAGGAATATTATTCTATTCCTTAATAATTTCCTATCAGTTTTTTTTAAATAAAAAGCATCACATATCATCAAATAGATTTCTTCCTAATGCATATTTCATAAATTGCCTGAGAGAGGGTTTCATGCAAAAAGTGTTCAATGATGGCTTACATGCTAAGATACTAGAGTCAAAAGTGCATTAAGACTAAAATACTTCTGTGGAACACTTTATGTGGAAGAGATTTGTGTTTCAGGTTCTTCACTATATCCTCAGTATCCCATATATCTGGATGTGTGTGTGTATATCTTATTTTGAGAATAACTCCAACAAATAAAAATAATATTTTTACAGAAGATTCCTTAATGACTAGAATTCACTTTACAAATATATTCATAATAAAATATACTAAATTTTAAAATTTGAAGGGATATCAAGTGTCACTCAGTGTAACTCATAGCCAAAAATTCTCTCTACTACAACAAATAACTTACTCAATATTTAAGCAAAGTAATAGGAAATCTTTTACATTAACTACTAAATCATCTCTCATGGAAAACATAAGAACAAGAGCCCATTTTAGCATACATTGAATCAGCAATGACATAGGATCTAAAATGGAATAATTGACTAAAATGTCCAGGGCTTGTCTAGATAGATTATTGAGTATTTTACTACCTAAAATATCTGGGATGTTGCATTTGGTAAAATAGCTGGCCCAAAATATGGTTATCCAATCACCTTTTGAAGATCCTTATTGAAGGTTCCATCCCATCCCAAGACAGCTCACTCCATTCCATAACTCCCAGCCCTTACACATATAACTTACTTCAAGTAAATATTTAATAATAACTATAATATCTTCCCTGTTCTTTTTCTTTTCATAATAAAGCATCTTAATTTCCTTTAAACTAATCTCATATGGTATGAATCTAGACCCTTCACACTCTCTTCCTAAAACCCTAAACTGAAAATAATATTTTAGATGTGCTCTGACTAGAATAGAGAATTATTGGGAATACATTACCTTCTTCATCCTGGGTAATATCTTCTTTTAAGACAACTAAAATCATAAGAGCTCTTTTTGGTGGTTACAATATTCTGCTAATTTTTATTGAGTTTGTAGTCCACTAAACCCCTCAAATCTTTTCAAATTTCTGTCTAGTCATGCTTCACACCCATGTCTTCCATTACTCTCCACCCTTCCAATTCTGTTTTACTTAAATAGATTACCTTTCAGAAAAAAATAGTTCTGAGGAATCATAAAAATATAACCTAGATTTAAAAATACTTTAATTGCCAACAACTTTTCATGGATATCACTATTACATAAAGTAAGGCCCATCTGAAAAAACTTCATCTACAATACAAAAGTTATGATGAATAATTTAAAAGGGCAATTTGTACCTTTAGGAACAGTCAGTGAGCAATATTCTTAGTATTTATTTTTTAAGGTCTAAATAGCTAATCACATTTGGGGCATCCCTATGAAATCCTACATATTTTCTTGTACTGATTCTGACTCAGTAAAGAGATACTGATTAATAATTAACCTTACAGATGAGAGAAAACTGGGACACTGATGCATTGTTGGTGGAGTTGTGAACAAATCCAACCATTCTGGAGAGCAATCTGGAATTATGCCCAAAAAGCTACCAAACTGTGCATACCCTTTGATCCAGCAGCGTTACTACTGGGCTTATAAACCAAAGAGATATTAAAGAAGGGAAAGGGACCTGTATGTGCCAAAATGTTTGTGGCAGCCCTTTTTGTAGTGACTATGAACTGGAAAATGACAGAATGCCCATCAATTGGAGAATGGTTGGGTAAATTGCAGTATATGATTGTTATGGAATATCATTGTTCTGTAAGAAATGACAAGCAGGATGAATACAAAGAAGCTTATGTGAACTGATGCTGAGTGAAATGAGCAGAACCAGGAGATCATTATATATTTCAACAACAATACCGTATATAGGATGTATTCTGATAGAAGTGGATATCTTCAATAAAGAGAAGATCTAATTCAGTTCCAATTGAGCAATGATGTACAGAACCAGGTACACCCAGAGAAGGAATACTGGGAAATGAATGTAGACTACTTGCATTTTTGTTTTTCTTCCCAAGTTATTTTTACCTTCTGAATCCAATTCTTCTTGTGCAACAAGAGAACTGTACGGTTCTGCACACATATATTGTATCTAGGATATACCATAACATATTTAACATGTATAAGACTGTCTGCCAACTAGGGGAAGGGGTGGAGGGAGGAAGGGAA